>NC_072466.1:8223362-8523362 GCF_027596085.1 Anoplopoma fimbria
CATCTTTATTAAACTGATGCCTGGCAACACTTTCACACCCAGGCTGTTGCAGCAAGTGCACTGAATCCATTATGTTCGCACAAGAGCCTCACAGTTAGGACACCCACAACAGGAATCAATGCATTACAATGAAGGCACAGAGCGATCTGTTGACATTTTGCTGCACTCAGCCTCAAGTGTATTCACATAAAAGTTATAATACAAGTTATAAAACCATTGCCCGGAGATGTTGAATGCTGTAAATAATATAAGTATTGCCATTTCAAAGTAGCTGATTCGACTGTTGTAGTATAATAATAATAATAGGCACCATGTGCTCTGCACGCCTTCAGCTACATGCGGTGATCACCAGCTGTCTCCATGAGCGCCACGCTCGGTAATTTAATTTCCACTGAAAAGTAAAAATCGTACCCGGGTGAATTCTGCTCTGGATGAACACACTGATGGTTAATTAGAAACACAAACAGGAGCGCACAGATAATCACACAGGCACAAAATAGCAAGTAAAGGCAAATGCACTGGCATGCTACAGGCACACACACACTTTACTGAAGATACCATCATTTAACTATAAAGCAAGGAATATCTGTCTGTCTGTGGGTATGTCCTTTGCATAGCTCAAGAATCCGTCACACATGGCTGGACGTGTGGTGAGGACTTTGGACACGTTCAATATTTATAACCTTTGGAAGGGTTTCAGGTCACTGCGGACCAAGAGTTGAGCACGTCACCTGCAGCGTGCAGACCACGGTTCATTGACCCCAGCTCACTTTTGCTGCTGGATGCTGGATTTACTAACATTACAACCAGACTCTTCTTCTCTTCCCCGGAGTCAACGAGCGATGAGCAGTTCATGACAACGCTGCAGCAATCAGTTCACTCCGATTTGGGACTGTTCTAAAGGGCCACGCTCTCCAAACATCCACGCCCGATTCAGAGTTAATTGCAAAAACTGTTGGAATAACTGTGTGCTCCAGGGTCAAATCATTTCCCTACAGGTCAGTAAGTAGGCCATTTTTCCTCCAGCATCTTGGCTAAATCTAATGGAATAAGCACAATATCAATATGTGAGAAAGGAAACATTCAGCTTCCTTTTTAGACCCAAGTGACAGCCCCCATCCTCCACATCCTTGTAATATAATCTCTTTGCCTTACTGTTTTACTCATCCGATAGAACTTTGAATCTAGGACACCACCTTGACAGGGAAAATAGGCCGTACATTCAGGGAAGATGGTGGGCTGAGAGGGTGTGTGTATGTGTGTGTGTGTGTGTGTGTGTGTGTGTGTGTGTGTGTGTGTGTGTGTGTGTGTGTGTGTGTGTGTGTGTGTGTGTGTGTGTGTGTGTGTGTGTGGGAGGGGGGTGTAACTGGTTTTCCTGATTCTGCCTTGAGGGGGAACCGAGTAAAGCTTAGTCCTTTCTTTCATACTCTCGCTCTTCTCACCATTTTCTTAATTCTATCCCTCCACTCACCTTTCTCACCTACCGCCTCTTATTCTTCACTTCCTCTGGCTCTATTTCAATCCACACTTTAGAAAAAAATCCCCCTCGCTACATATAAGAGACTAATTGGGAATATGTATTAATATTTCACGTTATCAATCAGAGCTACGGTACAAACCACTCATCAAACGTCATCAACAACAAAGATGGAGTCATGGGATCAAACAGCCCATGTTGCTAAGCAACCGCTGATTCTATCACTAACAGCCCAGCAGCAGCATGGAGGAGGTACCTGCCCATTACATTACTGAACACCTTGGCTAGGCATCAAAGGAAGTGTACAAACCACATTAAAGTGATCAGATGAAGGGGAAGTACCTCACGCTTCAAACTGGAGCAGTACAACAATCTCCTATCTCGTAAATTGAATATTACACATCCAATTGGCCCAAAAACAAAACCTCATGCCAAGCTATTTCAAAATCTTTCCACCTCAACTTTGACTCCCTTCAATTCACCTCTATAAAATGTCATACAATAGTGAAAAATCCCACCCATTTTGAATGGTATCAGCCCATGAATTGGCCATTATCAGTTGTTATCACTACCAATATGATTGGGGCCAGACGTGGCTGTGAAATGGCTGTTGTTTTAGACACGTGGTTAACGTTTTTAATTCAAACAAAACTACTTGGTTAGGTTTACAGCATGGTTTGGTTAAAATAAGTACATTTATTACGTATATAAGTTTTAAAAAGTGAACTTGTTTACTTTTGTTTTCACACCGGTTGAGGACTTGAACAACGGTCTACTGGGTTAAAGTCGTGGTTTTTTGACCCCTTCAATCCACCCCGACCCTCCTCCATACACAGTCTTTGTTGCTCTTTATACTACGTCACCTAAAAAAAAAACATGTTTGGACCTCTTGTCAGCAGTCAGTGTTTTATCAATAGGTGATAACGGCCTACTGAGCCAATTAGGAGCTGGGCCATACCACCTTAAATCTATGCTCCCAATGACAACTGATTACTGTGATTTAATGGGCTGAAAATAGAAGCGGGTGAAAATGCCCATTCAAATTTAAGATATGAAATTGTAATTTGACATCTTCCTACTGCTTGTTTTGTATGACCAACACTTCAAAAAAAACAAAGATTTTCCATTTACTGAAGTACAAAAAGAAAAGTAGCAAATGATTAACTGGAATTGAGGACGGTTAAGGATTTTACAAAAACTTTTTGACAAGCAACTAACAGATTAATCTATTTATAATCTACAGCGGACTGCAAATATTCTAAAATAATTGACTACTTTACTCAATGGCGTACTATTTTTGTTTTTCAGAGATTTGACAGAACACTCATGCTATTGTGAGACTTTTCATTTTCTGCTGACAAAAGCTGCTGCACAAAGGCAAATGTAAGCAAAACTAATAAAACAGATGATTCCAATCCTTGAAGACTATAAAGAGATTTTCTTTTGTTTGTGTATATTTGTAAACGAACACAGTGAAGTCATGCAACTTCTGTCAAGCTTTTATTTAATTTTCACTGACAAAAAAGGAAAAAAAAAAATCACTGGGGTAAAATAAGGCAGGTTCATGAATCAAATAGTGGCCCCTGAGGTCCTTGAATAAATTGGTGCTGGAGTGGATCTTTCAACGTAATCCCCTTTTCCCCGATTAATTGCTTCACTCCACACACCCTATCCGTTGTTAATCATAATGATGATACGAGTTATCTAGTATATGCATGCCTGAGCAAACAGAGCTACTGCAAAGTGGGAGTTGTTCAGGACAGACTGGGAATATGACGGAAGAAATGTGAATTTGTTGAGTAACTGGCATCATGTAGCAAAAACTGAGACATCAAACTTGACCAGTAGCACAAATACCTGCACCTGTTATGAAATAAAAGGTGAATTAAGCATTATCTTTACCATTTTATAAGCTATCATAGGTGTTTCATGCAACAGATTTGGTGAAATAAACTATTTGCTTTCTTGGCAAAAGTTACATGAGAGGATTGATACCACTTTCATGTCTGTACGGTAATACACAGCTAGCTTGGCTCTGTCAAAGGTAACAAAGTGTACTACCTCCGAATCTCACTAAATAACATGTTACATGTCGTTTATTTCATCTGTACAAAGTGTGAAAACAACATGTGTTGATTTTATTTAGGGTCTAGATTGAGCTAGGCTAACGCTGTTGTCCCCCATTTCTAGTCTGCTAACCTCAGCTAACTGGCTGCTAGCTGTAGTTTAATATTTAGCATAATTACAAGGTTTTTCTTAAAGTACAGCAAAAAATGGAGGTAAACTAAACAGAGCTGTGTCGTTTTTTCATTTAAAAATTCAACTGTTAACTGTGCCTGGAAGCATGTAAGACAAGATGTGATAATAAAGTTATTAAATGATAAAAAACACAATCACAACTTTATTGAAGACTTTCAGACTTTCCTATTATGTCTTTAATGTCTCCCTAAAGGCTTAAATCCCCCATCAAGAACTGTCCTCCACAAGATCTGTATATAATTAATTAGACAGGATCAGACCAATGATCAAGACGCACCTTCTTTAATCTAACAAGCATGTTTTGTCTTCAGAAGCATAGAACCCATTACCTTCACTCCAATTTCAGACGCAGCAGCACCCTCACTCCAGAGAAATAGACTTCTTAAATGATAAGATTGATACAAGAACTCTTTTATTCCTTAAACCTGTATCAGCCTGTAGAAAAATGCACCTTCAACAACAGGTCACATAGCAGGTCACTTTTGCATTTTATATCATATTTGAAGTGGAATGGATATTTTATTTTTTTGTCTTTGTTTATTTTGTCTCATAGTCATGGTCAAATGGTTTTATTTTTATATTGAAATGTTGTCCTGTATGTTATTCTATTGGTTTTATTAACAAAATGTTGTCCTAATGTCTGGAGTTAAACTGAATATGAAACCAGTTTATGTTTTCCTGGCAAGCGACCTCTTGTGCACACATTGCACCACGTTCGTTTCCTTTCAACTATCCTCTATCTAAATGTATTGTATATCTTTATACTTTAACCGTTTTAATTTACAGAGTGGGGGGCACTCCTCCACCTGGTGACCTGTTTCTCTGGGACCTGAGGGGCTTCTCCCGAGGGGCTCCATGGCTCACAATTCCCTTTGGTTAACCCCTCCCCCACCAGTACCATCATTTTGACCATTCTCCTTCACTTGCCTCAACCCGAAAACACCCCTTCATCCGTATTCTACTCTAACCTCTAACCTACCTCTACCCCCTACCTAATCCTAACCAGCTTCACCCCTATACCTGATCTATGTTTAATTATTCTCCTATTCACCATCATATGGGACCAGCAGCTCACCAGCAATGAATATGACTCTAGCAAAAAACCTAAGCATTGTTGTGACTCGGCACAACCTCAGGATAATTGTAACAACTACTTCCTAGGCAGTGCACATACATACACACACACACACACACACACACACACACACACACACACACACACACACACACACACACACACACACACACACACACACACACACACACACACACACACACACACACACACACACACACACACACACACACTCTTATACAGAAATGACAGCTATTTTTTTATTTTTTATTACAACTAATCCCAAGGGAAACATCAAACTAATTCTGTTAAAGCAGGAAAATTACTTTTAGCAGGTCAACATAAGGGCTTCATACATAAAACCTTGTGTAAAGCCATTTAAATGCTCATTTGTCTGCTTCACCATGAGCCAATTAATCAAACACAACACTGCCAGAGGACAGATTGTTCATTACACAGACTGTTTACCATCTCCTGACAGTTATAGTTTATCATTGACCAAAGGGCATTACATAGGGAAGTGATGCACACAGTAAATGTCTATTGAAAGTACCTTGGATCATTTTATATTGAGTGACTCAGCTGTTACTGTTTGTCTACGTCCAACATAGAATGCTGCTCTCTGTTAAATTATTACTTTTGAGATTTCCATATAGACCTTTTAAGTGTCATTCTGTTGCTAGGGCAACAGCTTTGGTCCAAGTTTACTTCCTGTCAGCAGCTGCAACAACAACACTGCAACAGGAAATACAAAGGGGCCCATTTAAGTTTTGGTTGTCAAGTTTAAAACCGTCTAGGTATGAAGCACCAAGTTCAATGTATCTACCCAATGAAATGTATGCATATTTCATTATATAGTTTTTACTTTAACATTTCAAAGCTGTTTCTATACGTAGAAATGGGAATTTTAGACACTGAAATACTTAGGAGAAAATAAAAAATAAATTGTAATGTATGAAAAGAAAACAGGGTCCTATCGACAGCTACATTATGAGGTATAGTTCAGTAGAGTACAAGTTCAATAAAGAAAAGTAAAAATCATACCAAAATAAGATAACCACATTACCAATGCAGATACTGAAGGTCTTTCCTCGCAGCTATTTATTCATAAAGCATAATTGTTCCGCACCGTGGAAGGATTGTTTTCATTAGCAATTCAAACAGGGCGTGATTCTCTCTTTGCTGATACAGATCTTTTCCCCCTGGAGTCTGCTGGCTCCCATTTCAACATCTTGATCAACTATAAATAGCTCCCTCGACAGATTCATGGAACAATAGGCTTATATTTGATATATTTTGTTTTCTATTCAAGGGTAGGGCTGCGACTTGTAAAAGAAAAAAAATGAATCCCAAGGTTTCTCAAGCCTGATCTCATGCTGAGTGCTAGGAAAACACCACTTTGCCAATGCAATCATTAGCGCTCCTATCCATTATCACAGCAAACCAAAACAAGCTGCTAATCTCATTTGAGACAGTTCATCTGTGCCCCTTTCACAGATGATGGCTTCCCACAGGAATCCCCTCTAATGCCGTACATCACATTAGACCCTTCCAGCTGAGTGATGGATGCTGGTCACAGACGGATACCTCATGGAGTATCAAGGGTGTTAAAGGGGTAATCAATGTGAGTGTTTTAGCTGTGCCGTACAGTTTGGATTGGGCCCATTCAAAATAATGTACACATATTTTCTTTGTATATTTTTGCCTTTACTTACAAGATGCATCATATGAGGTAAGGAGCATTTAGATCTCTCAATAGCTCTCAACATGGCTAATTAGTAGTTGTGGAGAAATTCAGTCTCGACCAATATGGTGGACAGACTGACCAATAAACTGACACTGCCATCCTGGCTAATATATGTAAGCAAGTAAAATGATGTTTAGTTGACAGAGAGCTGATATTCCATCTTGCCTTTCATGGGCACTGGGCTATTTCTAGCATCCTTTTAGGAAAGCATAACGAATTAAAACAAAAAAAACAGGCACAAAAGGTAAAAGTGCTTGTATCAGCTCTCTCAGCCTGTCAGACGTTGCCTGACAGGTGATACCCAGGGCAAAAAAACTGTCTGCAAATCACCCCAGCATTCCCAGTGGAAATTAAACCCTTGTATGAATGGTATGACCTTATCGAACTGAGCCAAGGGCAGTTTAAAATCCTTTTTATGTAAAATAGAAAATAATATAATATTCATAATTCATTAAGGCAACTAAAGAGCAGCAGCAATTTGCTAACATTTTTAAGTCCATCATCATCAGCAGCAGCAGCAGCCTCATAATTCATGTTTAATTAATCATATAAATATTCCAAGGAAACCATTAAAGGGTTATTCACTAGGCTCAGCTGGTTTGAACATGAAGAGCTGTATATCAACCAGTACATCAAGATAACTTCAACTGGGCTTTTTGTGCTCTGTTTTAAACAAAATAGCACGCACACTATGTTTCTATACGGCACTACAAAAGTTTTCCATTTTCACTTTGGTACAAAGTTATATTTAGGAGTGGGTACCTCCGCTCTCGGTGCTGAGCTCAGATGGGGACGTGTCAGGAATGGTGAAGGGAGTTTGAATTTTTCAGAGGAACAGAACACGGAGATGGGATTTAGCTCTCCAGTGGAGAAGCAGGTTCAGCTGAGATGTGCACACACACACACACACACACACACACACACACACACACACACACACACACACACATTCACTCACGCACCGACAGAATGACAATAGAAAACATGCTCAAAGACTCTTACATCAGAGTGACAGCATATCCCACTTCACAGACAGCTGCCACGGACATCAAACAGACAGAGGAAGCTGGTATTAGGACTTTACTCTACACACTGAACAGGAAGCCGGATGGTGCATGTGTGTGTGTGTGTGTGTGTGTGTGTGTGTGTGTGTGTGTGTGTGTGTGTGTGTGTGTGTGTGTGTGTGTGTGTGTGTGTGTGTTGTGTTTGCAGCAGCTCTCCCAAGATAGGGTCTCTCAGTTTCCTTGTGTTGCATAATTCACTTTACTTCGGGCAGGGAAACCTTGTTGGTGCTAAAAACACTCCAGAGAGACTGCACGGAGCAGAATAATAATCAGCTGCATATAAGACACTAAAGCTGTGGTTTGATTACAGGTGTTTGTGTTTATGGAGGTGAAACTAGGAGCCAGACATGTACTTAATCTGTGTTTGGACTTTAGGAGTGAAGGATGCCCTCAGCTGTCAATGTTAAACTGGTTAAGTGAAAAATGTAGTCTTAGATAACCTAGAAGACTTTAAAAGAAAAACATATTAGTTACCAAACATAACCACTTACAGCACATAATATATATACACTGGGGGCCTTGACAAAATGTTATACACTTGCCATAACACAGCTCTCAAGGGTCTCGCAAAGAAAATCAATAAAGAATATGATGTGGAGCAGTTTTTAATAACATGAGGCCGAGGCTTTAAAAATCAATATTTGTGGACTGCAACAGTGGAGAGAAAATAAACTTGCCGCTTCAAATGTAACAGGCGCAAGCATGTGATGGAGTGAAAACCAACCTCACATCTTACAAAATTGTTAGGCTGAAAATTATTCTCCAATAACTCAATTTCGACTAAGATTCAACAAAATCAATATGGCAGTTGTTGTTCTGAGAGACACATTTTAAGTAACATTTGCAGTGACCTTTCAAACAAAATGAAAAATAGGTTTTTAAAAGATTTAACCAAAACCCCTGATAATATAGTCACAGCCGCAGAAACACACGCACATCTTGCTAGAGTCTTCTACATCCTCATTTCAAAGCGTCCTGTTATCCTTAAACCACAAAGAAGAATTAAGGTGACTCTCCTCGGCACACTGGGGATTTAAGGCATTAATACAGAAATGATACTTGTGGAATAAAGCTCAGAAGGACTCCCACTAAGCTTTGATTAAACCCAGACATGACAGAAAAAAAGAATGAGACATTATTACATTTAAAAAAACACCCAACGCGACCGCAAGATCAAAACATGAGGAGACAAGTGTGAAAGGAGGCGCATTAAGTGTGGTGAAGGACCTGTCAGCACAGTGTCAAGTTAAAAAGCCTTGTTCTCACCTGCCCAAAACAAATAAGAGATTCATTTGACTTGATCCAAGTATGTTTAATGCGACAAAATCCTAAATCAATTGAATGCTGAATCTCCTCTTGACAACCCAAAAGCACCTTTGTAATGAGATTCATAAGAGGATGATGGAAACAACACATTTAACATGTGTTAAAGAGACACAAAATATTAGCTTAAGTAAGAGAAACGTAAAGTAGTCCACTGACCGGGAACACAAAAAAATACAGGCCAACAAGACTAAGAGTCTATATGCTAGCAGCCCTGTGAGGTTGTATTTAGGGATCGCAGTGTTTTTAGCTAAATGCTAACATCAGCATGCTAACAGGCTTGAAATAACTATGCTAACATGCTAATGTTTAGCCGATAAAAATGCTACCATGTTCGTCATCTTAGTTTAGCGTGTTGCCATGGTAATATTTGCACAGTGAAACGGTGACCTGATGATGAGGTTGGATAAAATATCTGGGTCTCAGTAAAGTTATTACAATTATTTCTGAGAGAGACGGGAATGTTTTAACAAAATGTTTAAACATCTGATAGTTGTTGAGATATTTCAGTCTGGACCATGTAGACACACATTGACATCCTGAGAGTCCAACTGCTGAAATGTGCAATGTTGTAAGCATAAAAATGATTTTTTTTTTTTCCCTATAATGTCTGAAACACATGATAAGAAATAATGAAGAAAGACTGTCACTTAAAATGTGCATTACAAGTTCCACAAAAATTTAAAACCAAGTGCAGATAAAAACATAGTCAAGCAGGAAGCGGACAAAGTCTGAGCAGAGCTGTCACCGAGGTAGCTGTGCTTTTGACAATAATCCAACTAATCACACTGTTGGGGGGATTTAGCTCGTGCAGTTCTCTTCCGACCAAAGTGGAGAGAGTCAAAAAGGTCATGCACTTACATAAAATCCTCCATGCTATTATTCATACAACTAAATAGAACTGCATTTGAACATCATGTCTACTGAGTCATCAGATTTATAGAGACTTTTTGAAGGGAAAATGTTTATTAAATCTATTAAAGACCACATTTTGATTATCTTGTGCTAATTGTGAGCTTTTTGAGTGATGAATTCAAAAAGGACCTTGGGGATTACACTATGGGTTTAAATAACTTAAATCTTCAATGATAACCTGTTTAATTGATTTCATATTTCAAAGCCCGTTCCGTGAAAACCCATTAGCAGGCCTCTATCGTCTTATCTTTCCTCAGTCTGTGACTGGTGAGACTGATGAGTGTGCCAGCATGAATTATGCAAGCGTATAGGTGGGAAATCTGCTCAGTTAAATCGCCGTCTGATACACTGGAGCTAAGCTAAGAGCACATATTGACTTTAACTGGGCTTATAAATGACTGAATGTTTATATGCTGTATAGATCCTGGTGATGCAAGATGCCATTAACTGGAAATGTGTGTCCATCAGGTTATAAAAACATCTCAGCTATGAACCAATATCCTCTTAAGAATCTAGTTCAGTTTACAAAAACATCTCAAACTATCATAGGAAATCCTGCACTATGACAAATATGGTAAAAACATCCAATTTCACTGTTTTAGCCTCTCAGTTGCATGGAATATTCTGCAAAGCCACTTATAAATGAAAAGAAGAAACCAGCATACTCTCTGTAACTCTGTAACTTTAATCATGCTTTTTGTTTCTTATTATTTTCTGTTTGTCTGCTCTTGGTACATTTTGTGTGCGTAACTGTAAACAGGGCCTTGCTGTAAAAGGTCATGTACTGTATGCAAATGCAACCTTTCCTGTAGACATGATGTTAAATAAATCCCAGAACCAGACACTGAAAGCATAGCATTCAGGACATACAAAGATAATGCAAATTAGTTCCCACTGTAAACATTTTCATAGCAAAGTTTAAATATTTTTCAGGTTAAACTAGGACAAAGATTTTTTCAGTAGTTTAGGCAAGTAAGGCTGAAACAATTAGTTGAGTGATTGATTAGTGGATCAGCATAAAAAATAATCTGCAATTATTTGGATAATTGACTAAACAGTTTAGTCATTTTTAAAGCAAAAATAAGGAGAAATACCCAACATTCTCTGTGGAAAGTTTCTTCTATGTGACCTGAATCTTGGGTTTAGGACAAAACATCACATAAAATAAAGTCACCTTGGACATTTTCTCATTACTTTTGACATTTTATCAGTTATACAATCAATTAATTGAAAAACATAGTTGGCAGGTAGATCAATAATGAAAATAATTGTTTCAGCTCTATTGGCAACACAAACAAAATTGCATCTCCCTGTATTGTATTGTGATGTCAGTGGAAAACTGAGAAAATGTACGTCTTAGAGAAAAACAGATAATGGGCAGATAAAAACTAAGCCATCCGCTTTTTCTATCTACTGGGAGTGGTGGGAATATATGTTTTCTGTGATTTGGGCAAAATCTCTTTTTAAATTAGTTTTCCTGTCTCCACAGAAATATTATACTGTATTTGGTACCCAAAGAAGCATTGATGACTCTTTAACTCTGCAACATAACACCAATCAAAATGCTCCATCAGCCCCCAATAATCAACAAATCTTTTTTTTTTAAAATCACATTAAAAGCAGAGGCATCCGCTTTAACTTGCTACACACTAACCCCAACATTCATCCCTCTCATTCCTAAAGTAATGCTGACATTCCCTCTATCGCTATCCTGTATATTCCCACCATTCCCTCCCATTACTTCTTCTCTTTCTATCCTCTTCACAGTGTGTCCCGGACTGACAGGTTACTGAGTCTTAACGAGCCATAGAGAGATAATTGCTCCACGAGGGTCAGTGCCTACTGACACCGCTGACTCCTGCATGTCATTCAGTCAAGCCACTGTCAGCTTTATTAGAACTGCAGGCTGTATTTGCTGCCAGAGTTTCCAACCAGTCGAAACAAACCACTGTTGAGTCCACTACTTTCAGATCAAGCTCTTCTCTGGACTGCACATCACAGCATTACAAACTGCAAACAGATTTTCCTCTCTGCAATACAACACATTTCAAATATGTATTCAAGAACTAAAAAGCTACTTGTTTTTGTTGTTTTTCCTCTGATATTGATTACACAAATCCGCAGCAGAAGCAAGCTTTGATATTTACACCACTAAAAGAATTACAAGAAACGATCCTAGACCAAAGAAAACAGCCTAACTGGATTACACTCGGTCTGTCCCACAGCTACACGGTTTTAATGATGCGGACTGTACAGCACATACATCCTTGGTGCCAAGGGCAAGTGTGTATGTATGTGTGTGTGTGTGTGTGTGTGTGTATCCTGAGATACAGAGAGGTCTGCACTGCTTTTACATGATGTGATCCAAAGGGAAGGCTTGTACTCCGGGCACATGCTGTGTCCTCTTCCCTCCCGCCAGTGGCTTTGACCTCAACAGATGACAACGGACGGCCACGAGGGGCGATGGGGAAGTGTGGTACGTGTCAGTTTTACTGCTGGCGAAAAGAACTGAAGACTGGCTGCATGCAGGTCCATAAATAGATCTTTTAGTGTTAGTAAGGTGGGGCGAGAATTTAATTATTCAGCCTGTTTTTTTTTTACTTGTGAAAAGAGTGCCTCTTTACATGGCTAGTGTAACTTAATATAGTCACGGATCATAAAGGATTTGACTTATTGCTCATGACTCATCCTGAGGTTGTACAAATACAGAAAAGAAGAGATTTGGGTGTAATATTTGTCACAGGTGCAAGTGATTAGTGAGACTTGCACACTGTCAGCAGAATGCAGTATTTAAAATGCACATTAGGAATGCCACAGCTAAGAGTAAAGTACTTCAGAACCTTACATGACATTTCAATCCTCTTTCAATCTTAGCTCTTTACAGACAGGAAATAAGTAACATTACCGGCCTTACCTTTACGTTAGTCATTAAGTCATATGTGGCTGTTACGTTAATGATCCTTATAGCTTTATATGGGCTTGCAGGACCCTCATAAAGAGAAACAATGCTTGCATAATGGTTGTCACCTACTGCATGAGAGAAAGCTGTGACACTGCAGAAATAGAAAAGTAAGTATTTTCTGTTTAATCACAGCCTTCATCAGCGTTGCATTTCAAAAGTAATTTTCCTGTTCAAGCCTTCAATGAAGACCGTTGTGTGCGTGACAGACACTAACCTGAAAAGATGTTCTCAGCAATTTCACTATTTAATCCATAGCACATCCTGTTGCCTATGTCCAAGAATACCAGAGCATAAACAATATATTAAGTTGGGACTTTAATTTCCATTTGGTCAAATGATGTTTGTAAAGCAATTTGCTGGATATTCATAGTTTTCTTACATGCTGTTGCAGAATGAAAATCTAAGTTGTAGGGAGGGAGTGCTGATCTGATTATTACTGCGGTTGGAGCCTATTTTGCTCCACAAAGGGATATTAATAATTTTTTTAAGACTCCTTTGACTTTAGAGGATCCTGCTCAACAACATAAAATTGGCTCATTTGCATTGTCAACCCACTTTTTTTTTTTCTTTGTGCATAAGGTCTGATAGTTAAGTGATGGATTCATTATACTGCTCTTAATGAGGTAAACAAGACGTGGATTTAGTTTCTATACACTTTTAACTTGCTGCTGCAGCCTTTAAGTTAACCTCTCTGCATTTAATGCAGTCGTGTATTGGATGTGTAACTTGGTCCGATCTAGTAAGATTGTTATCATTCCTTTAACATGCTCATTCAGACATTACTCAGATATTAGACTGACATATAAATTGTCCATTAACCTAATGAGGTGCGCGTCTGAAAAGGGGCTTTTGAGACCCAGCTGTCAAGGTGAAGTTTGTTCCTTACAGTGTTCTCAGCAGAAAGGTCAGGTGGCATCTAAATTATTAATGCTGGTATATTTAGTAAAAGCTTTTTCCATGACTTTGGAGTGGCGCTACCCCCCTAAAAATACAATACCCAAGTCATCATGTCTCAACTCACCTTTGGACGACAGTGTCATTTAAAGTAAAGCACATTTACTAATGCTTTACTCCGTGAACTTTCAACAGAAACTCAAACGCCCTGATGGCAGTCAAAAATGTATTGTGATTTTCATTTTCTATCATATGACTTAGCGAGCCCATTAAGTCTCTACATTATGTCTCTATTATACAACTTAACAAGGCACAGTAACTGTCAGAATTTCCCACAAATGAGCTGTGTATTTTCATTAAGATGTTGTTATTTAACTAAGGTGACCGCTGCTCCCATTCCATAGACAGGACACAAATAATTCATCCTTTTTCCCCCCCCAACTTTAATCACACCTAATTTGCGTGGATGTGCCAAGCAGCTGCACTGTTGCCTCATTTGCATTCCGACAGGCAGCTTTGACGCATCGCCACATGCTGGCATTCAGACGCTGTCCTCTCGCCAAATTGCCTGCTAAGTAGCTCCTGGACATCAGCCGTCAACCTGTCTGTCTGTCAGTCTGTACTGTACTGTTTGTGACTGCTATGTTCACATTTTTCCAGCCCGATTCCTCCGATGACTCTTAAGACACAAACTGCTTCTGTCATCAGCCGCTGCAATACAGTTGGATTCTGCTCCGACAACATAATTCATCTTTTCTTCCCCTCACCCCCTCTGACTAAAAACAACAATAAGAGAAGAAAAGCACAATGCAGAGAAACCTCCTAATAATGTGACACCGACAATGTCTTTCAGTATTAGATGTTGATGGCTTGTTTGTCAGCTTTTGTAATCATAAAGTCACCATGGCAATGATGAGGAATATGGTGGTGTTCAGGGGAATAATAACAACTCCCATCCATCAATGTTTGCACAAAAACTAAGATCAGAAGTTTTAGTCCAACAGCCATCAACAGCCAACATCTTAACCATGTAAGACAGCCCCATTCAAGCCCCAATCCAATGAGAAAACTTTTAAATCCCAAGGACTTAACCTTTATACTCACTACTTAATAATTTATGTAGAACATGGAGAGTAAAGATACCAAGCCCATCTTTCCAGGATGTGAAATTAATCAGCCACATTTAATTAAGGCTGGGTTGGCCTGCTGATTATTCACAATGCACGAAATCCAAGATAAGGCAAGAAAGCAACAGCATGCTAGCATTTATGGCAGCGAGAAGCTCACAGACGACGTGGCTGCAGGGAGGAAAGCATTCAAGACAACACTTCACACATCGGGGAGACAGCCGAGCTGCAGGCAGCAAAGCAGCCCCTCAATCTGCCCGTCACCGATGGTGTGAGGAGGTTTGTTGCTCTAAGCCTTCACTCAGCACTCGCCACCTCCTGTTTCCTTCACACTGTAGTGACTGAGGGGCAACCTCCAACATGAATAATCTCTGAGTCATTTGAAAAAGTGTTGTTTAACTACATGTAGACGATTTGTTTTTAAAGTGGCACAATGTGAACTGCATCTTTATTGCGTAATAGGGAGATAAAGAAAGTAAAAACCAAACAAATAAATCACTGTAGACTCATGTCCAAACTATATTCCTTAAATTTAATCAGTAGTGAGTCTAAAGCTCAGTTTTTATCTATTGTTGTAGGATTTGATTGTACACATTCCCAGAATATTAGTATTTATACCAAAGATCTTCCTCGTTGCCAGTATTTTGGTACATTTTGTAAAAAGAAAATGAAAAAAGTTTAATGAAATCTTAAGTAAAGAGGTAAAAAATGAAACACCAAAGTATGGTTTACATTTTGTACTACCTCGTCATTTGCAAGTGCCTTCATCATTCCAAGTGCTGATTGTAAAAATAAATGTTTTATATAAAGATTCATCTATTTATTTGATTTATGTTTTCTGTATAAAAAAAGGTGTAAATAGAGAGACAAATGCCAATCACGTGTTTTAAGATGATGCGTTCAAATGTCTAAGCTTTCCGACCAAAAGTCCAAACCCCAGAAATAATAATTTAAAAAAATGACATAACAAAAACACTCACACCTTAGGAAGCTGGAACCAGAAAATATTATGCATTTCTGAGCTTGATAAACAAAACGAATGATCAAAATATAAAAAAAAACTTTTGTTTCTGTGGATCGACCATGGAATCGACCCACTCGATTAATCATCAAATTTCCAGTATCAGTTCGAATTAACCTAGTCGTTTTTTTGGGTACAGGACAGGTTGGCAGTGGGACTATAGCCAGCTCACTAACAAGGAAGTAAAGCAATTACACCTGAGACTGAACTACACAGTAACCCACAGCCTGAGATCCATCAGCCACAACTGGCAACAAGACACACAAAAGCTCTCCATTACGCAAAGACAACAGTCCATTACTACAGCCAGGCGCACACACACACACACACACACACACACACACACACACACACACACACACACACACACACACACACACCGTCCTTCTTCCTCCTCCTCCTCCTCCTCCTCCTCTCTTGGTTACATTTTACTGCCTTTGCTACGTCGCCAACATTGTACCAAACCATCCTTTTTTACTCACTCTCGTGTTTGGAAGTTCCCCATGTGTGCCGCGGAACTCCGGGGCTCTTGATAATCGCTCTACCGGCGGATTTCAGGGCATCCATCCTGAGGCGTGTCTGATCTCCGGCAGGTGGATTTCCCCCTTAAGTCTCCGAGTCCCGGATCCACAGGGGGAGGTGAATACGGCAGGCTGGTTCACGACGGAGAGAGGATGCGCCAAAGAGGAGGAAAAAAGGCAAAGAGAGATAGAGAGAGATAGAGAGAGAGGGAGAGAGAGAGGCTGCTGGATGAAGTTCCCACCCTGATCCGGCTCTTGTCCTCTTCTCTCCACAGAGACTGGAGCAACCAGCTGAGCACCTACTGCACCGTCTCCAAAGTTCAGGGCGTGTCCCACTAACCCCGATGAGCTGACGGTCCAAAGTGATCCAGACTAAAGGAGCGACCTTAAGAGACGATATTAGCGCAGTGTGGTTGCAGGGATGAAGGACTCATACTAATGAGTTTATGAGCTTATTATTGCACTTTTTTTTTTTTTTTTTTTTTTTTTTAATCTTAAAGTACTTACTGTGGTTTATTGACATGTGATGGATGCACTGTTGCTGAGGTTGGTTCTGAAAGAAAGCTTGTTATTATTTCAACATGTATTATGAAGAAACAAAACGGTGTTGTTGTTTTAAATAGTTTTGAACTCAAAATATAGGATCAATTCGTGTTGGACTATGTCAGATTTCTCCTATTACTCGCTTCTGCCAGGCTTGGTCACATGTATGTTAATTGCTAAAGACAATGTTTGAATACCTAAATACATTTTGGTACAAATGATAAACCAATAACTAAAAAAACTAGGCTTCTTTTTAGGGAAATGCTTGAATTTCTTTTGTATGTTGGCGCCCTCTTTTGATTACAACCAGTTATTACAGCGTGGTTGACACCTATCTTTGGGGATGGTTATATTTGGTAATATCAGTAGCACTTCTATTAGTAAGTTATTTAAAAATCAAAAATGATTTGAAAATCGTTTATTTCTTGAATCATCAGTTTGAAAAAAATATAATTATAGGCACCCTGGTAACCTAAGACAAAGGTTCCAAAACTGAGGATAAAGACACCTCTCGTGAATAATTGGACCATTTTACTTCAGAAAAATATTCAAATAGCACAAAGTAGATCTAGAACTACGGCCTTACTGCTGTACACCTCCGCCAACCAGTCAAAGTTGCAGATTCCATCTATGTCCGTCCAAAATTCATCATGTTATCCTATTAGACATTTGTGTGAAATAGTCATCCATTGCATAATTAATTCTTGTCAGTTATGGTTTGTGATCAATTCTTTTCAGTTCATCCTTGAGTGCAAGTGACGTTTGTGCTAAATTTGAAGAAATTCCCTCCAGGTGTTCCTGAGATATCGCGAGAATGGGATGGATGTGAGGTCACAGTGACCTTGACCTTGGACCTCCAAATTCTAACCAGTTCATCCTTGAGTCCAGGTGGACTTTTGTGCGCCTTAAACATGATGCCTCTGGCCATGACTGTCGGCACAGAAGCATAAAAAATGTTAGACCAGACTTGGAGTTTGTTGGACAGGTTTCCAACAATACATTTTAGAGGTCACATGCCAAACAGATTATGAACCACTAAATAAAATGATTTACATAATCTGCAACATCCCCAGTTCAATTTCCTTTGTATGACCTTTGTATGACTCCAAAGTTTCCAGTCTGTACCTTTACTGTAAAGCCATTGTGTAAATTGTGCCATATAAGGAAACGGGGGAACTCTACATTAGAACCTCTACTGAAGGTAAATCAATTTGTGACAGACACAAAATATGCATTGTGTTTTTTGTCCTTGGTGAAATCTTTATTTAATTTCTCTCCACAACCCAGCACAGGTTATCATTTCATGTCCGAGTTCATCTCTCACAAGTATTTCACACCAATACTTGAAGCTAAGCAGAGCATGTATGTAATTCCCATAAATCATCTAGTGGGGGGTTATTAGAGTTCAGCCTGAGGTGGCATGCTGCTGTTGTAATGTTGGTGCTCTGTGATCATTTGAGAGGGTCTTAAGTTTATATTTAATGCTCTCAGCAGCACACACTACTGCAATTACACTGACAGCTGCGTGTGTGTGTGTGTGTATGTGTGTGCGTGTGTGTTTATGTGTAATCCTGGATACACAGCGAGTAGTAGAATCATGCAGCTACTTTTAAATTTAAGAAAAAAAGGCTGCAGTTTAAAAGGAAATAGCCTCTTGAAGGCTAAAAAGCTGCACTAAAATGATGCAAAAGTGGCATTGCCTCCTGTCTGCTTCCTTGGAAGACTGTGGATTTGTGATCGATACTTATAATTAATGGTATTTAAAAGCCATCCAGTCAATAAAATCACTGCCATAATGTCACAGAGCACTTTTTACCCCACTAGAGAGCAACAGTTACAAGCTTAAACAGTTTTCAGATGTCATTTTCAACTGCTTCACAAAATATAACAGTGCAACATGCGTCGTCTGTTTAAGTTTGTCCAATTTAGGTGTGACCAATGCATCTTAAAATGCTGGAGGTATTTCTTTAAGGTAGAAAATAAAAATCACCCCTGATGTCCTGCAACTTGGCCTGTGAAACATGTGATATTAACTTGCTGACACAACAGTTTTTAAATCCTTAATGCCCCATAAAACAAATCATGCTCTTGGGTGTCTCTTTATTTGTAAAGGGAGAGTGAGGAGGGAGGTGAGGTCACTAAAAGAAGTGTTGAAGTACAGTCAGATGAAGAGAGAGTCTCATGAAATAGATTTATGACAGGTGGAGTGTAAGGTAGTCTCTTTCAGAAAAGGACAACACAGAAAAGAAACATGCTCTCAGTCACTTCCGTTTTAAGATGAATTGATGGATGCTATCCTGTCTCCTTTACAATCTATACCCCTCCAATGCGTATGTCATAGTCTCATGCTATTTGTCTCATACACACACTCACACACACGTTTACATTATCTCTCTCTAAACCCGCGTCTTCCTTAGAGGCTGGAGCTAGAAGGCAACTGGTGGGAGGGCCTGTCTTGGAAGCAGGAGGTGGCCAACGATTTTCAGGTCAATCCAGTGTCAGCTCATGGATTTCCTTATTTTCCATAAAATCTCCAACTAAGTACAAAGTCTACATTAAAGGACCTCATACGCCGTCTATTTCAAAGACTGGGAAAACTGTCCCTTCATCTCCTCCTGCTGCTTCCCCTCCTGGTTTCTCTCTTCCTTCCTGCTCCTCTCCTCCTCCTTCTCCCTCTCGTCTTCCTTCCAGTTCTGAGGCACACAGGTAGTCTTGGGACTGGGACTGCGAGTGTCCCAGGGACTCCACTGACAAGCTTCGGCTAGACAGGATGCTACTTAGGCTGGACTGGCGGGCGCCTCTGGGATGGGTCTCAATTTCCACACGGACTTCAATATTGGTTCCTTCCCTGTGGTGAAAGTAGAATAAAAAAGGAAATCAATATGAAGCTGCAAGGCAATCGAAATTGAAAACGGAACTATATGCAAAGAATCTGCTGAAGTCATACGACAGATCAACAGCAGGATTATATGCTTAAACATAGGTATCATATTTAATGAAAGTTTCCAAAATAACAATTAAAGAACAAGACTAAGAATGTACAATCATGCCAGCAGCTCTGTAAGGCAGTACTTAGGGCACTTACCTAGTTCACCATCTTAGTTTATGGTGTTAGAATGCTAATATCTGCTAAATAGCACTAAACACAAAGTACAGCTGTGGCTGATGGAAAACGTTATTATTTTTAACCAAAGTATTGAACACTTTTGACGATATTCTCTCTACTTTTATTGTTTCTGTAACCTTTGTAAAGGGTAAATAATGCATAACTTTGTAATTTTAATCTTATATTCTGTTTTTAGGGTGACTTTGAACATCTGTCTAGGGACTTCAGATGAAAAATATCCTCTTGGCTAACTCTGGCGCATTTACAGAAATGGTTTATTAATGTGCATTCTATATATAATAAATCAAATAAATAAACCAATAAAATAAAATAAAATAAAAAGTTATAACAAATAATCCTGAGGGTAACATGGATATCTGTACCTCATTTTCGGCCAATTCATTAAATAGTAGATGAGATATGTTTTCAAATATCCCTGCTGTGGGACTAATAAAGGATTATCTTATCTTCTCTTATATTTCAGTCAAAAAAAAGAGAGTGGTAGAAAAAGGAGGAGAAACAGAGGCCACATTTACCTCAAATGAAGCCCTTGTGTGTCATCAAGCTTGCTGTCAGGCACAATAACCACCTGGCAGTCCGATTGGCTGTCCTGATGGGTGTATCCGTGGTGATTAGTGGCTTCATCCAATTCTTCATAGCTATCTAGCTCGGGGGGCGTGGTGCTCGTACTGGGGAGGACGCCCACTTCCTGTACACTGACTCGGACTTCCTGGACGCTGGTGTCGCTGAGCGTTGGGTTTTTCTGACCCGGCCAGTGGTCACTGACTACATGAGAGAATAGAAGATCTATAAGAGAAGTTGAAACTGCATCAGATCAGGTCGCGCTTTGGAGCAGAAAATTACAATGCACCTAGTACTGATGTCAAGAGTCCTTAACTTAAGTTAATTACACAGTTATAAAAGGAATAGCTCTATAATTTGGGATATACGCTTATTAACATTCGTGTTTTGTTTATTATATGAAGCTAGCCAGGAGATGATTACCTTAGCTTAGCATCAAGACTGGAAACAGCTGATCTGGCTATGGCCAAATAAAAAAATAATAAAAAAACACATTGTATCTTGTTTGTTTGAATCACACACACACACACACACACACACACACACACACACACACACACACACACACACACACACACACACACACACACACACACACACACACACACACACAGAAACAGTTACAGTTACTTTCTTGAGCTGGTTTCCTCTGCTTCTAGTCTTTATGCTAAGCTAATCTACGCTAAACTGTTTGCTGTCTGGCTCCAGCTCCATGGTTAACGTCGAAAAATGAGAGCGGTAGCCATTTACTCATCTAACTTTTGGCAATGAAGCTAATGAGCGTGTTTCCCAAATTGTTAAACTATTCCTTTAAATTCTATACTCACAGCTGGCTAAGTCCTCCAGTTGGATTTTGTGTGTTTCAGGGGGCTCATTCTGCGGTCGACACCAGCCGTTCCTACAGAGCGACATGGGGACGACCCCATAGACATAAGTCAGCATTAGCGGCACACCCATACCTGCAGGAAAACAGAAGAGTATAAGAAAAAAACTCATAATACATTTCTCATTATGGTTGGTCTTGAGTTTGTGAGAGAAAATGGTCAAAGCCAAAAGCAGCAGATGTAAAGATGTCCAGGTTTTCAGTCCCTGGTATGGATCAGCCTCCAAAGACACTCGATTCTAGACTTCACATAATGCAACAGGACACTATATTTTGGTAGACCCTCTATGTCCAATAAATCCTCCACATTCCCAAAGAGTAATGCAGTCTTTCTTGAGCCAAAACCAAGATGTAACTTGAGTAATTGACAGACTTGTTTTCCGCTGAAGACATTACACATCTGATTCAATACTACTCCCTGTGACTGAGTAATGCCTTTATGTTAATGGATTTTAAGTTTTACAACAAGTTAAATTGATGGTTGGCCTATTATAACAGTTTTATTATATTATTATTTCTGCAATACCCCAAATAAACACAAGAGGGATCCCCTCCCGCGTCTCTGTGCATGGCACACAATAATCTGGAACACACTGATCTATAAAGCTTCTATTGGCATTTTAGCCTCCATATCTATGCAATTGTATTGTTTTGAAATACTGGGAGCTTTTGCTAATGCTCTAGGAAGTTATATCTTCTCCTAGGAATCAATTTCCTTGCACACTTCCGAATCCATTCTCTTTTAATTGGATGCAAGCTGATCATGCATTTTATGTTTTTATCTTAATCTGCTGCATATCTAAATGTTTTTCCTATATTTCTTGCGCTTATTTATAAATCTCATTTCATGCCTTTCAGCTTATGCGATTTGTGAATCTTGATTATTCTCTTCATATTTGATTTAATTCATTGTAATTCAGACTCATGTGTTTTAAAACCTGTATGTTTTGTGTTCTATGAGATGCTGTTATGTTCTCTGGGACACCCATGGACAAAACCTTAATTGCATCTAGTATACTGTAAGATGATGTGTATATGTATTTATCATAATGAGAGGCGGACGAGAGTGGTGCCTCAGTGGACACTTGAGAGTGACTAAGAGTTAGAAGCAAAACAGAAACCTGTTGATTGCAAGAAATGACTGAATCTACAGAGCCCTTTTCATATTTAGTGATTATTTGCCTTCTTAATTTCTTATGGTAATTAAAAGTCTTCAACTCACACTGACAGAACAATAAAGTAATAAATGAAGTGTTCATTGCGATGGATCATTTTCTTTCATATAAAGTCAAAATAAGAATATCACAAGTTAGATTTTCCCCCACTCTCCTTCATAACCTTCACAAAAGTACTTTCAACAAGCCTCACAACCCGTTGAGCAGCAGCCTCCCTACGCTGTGTGATTATGCAACCTGTGATTGAGATAGGAATTTGGTAACACAAAGCAGCTCCGACCAAACAAAGGGACATCATTAACACAGCGGGAACACCGGGGCGCTATTGACTCAGCGGTGGGGTGAAACCAGGGCAAGAGGATGAGCCTGCCAACCCAAAAAGTCCACAGACAAGAGAGGGATGTGTGTGTGTGTCTGTTATGGTTCAAAAAGAGAGGAACAACAAAACAGGGAGCAAGAGAAGAGAGAGAAAACAAAATGAGACTGAAGGGGCGTAGAGACAGGGATGCAAACACAAGGGGAGATACACAGGTGATGGGAGAAGAAGGTGAAAGGTAGAGTGCGGCTGAATGTGTTTAAGTGTGTCTGTGAGGGTGTGTGTGTGTGTGTGTGTGTGTGTGTGTGTGTGTGTGCCGAGGAGGGCCCGTCAGTGTGCGGTTCAGTGATGGTTGTGACATCGCAGAGGGAAGCTGAGAACCTGCTAAAGCCTTGAGGATTTCTGTCGCAGCCATGAATGTTACCTACAGTAGAACGGGGCGTTAGTCATCAAAATGCTACTTTGAACTGTATGCGTGTTTTTAATGAAATCAAGTGGTATGTTTCATACAAAAACTTCACTTGTTGGTATTTATACATACACATATATATATATATATATATATATATATATATATATATATATATATATATATATATATATATATATATATATATATATATATATATATATATATATGGCTTTACAAGGTTTATGGCAGATCAAGCCCTGATATAAGTTCAGCTGATGATTGACATAAGACTCACTTTTCCAGTCCTTGTGGACAAACATGTGGAGTCTGGAGTGCCTAACAACCCAAAAACTGAAATAAAAAAAATAACAATTGTGGGCTGCCTGGATCAGAAAACAAATGATTCACGAGCAATTCAGATTTGGCTTCCCTTCTTACTTCACATGAAGGCTAATTAGAATATTCCGCCCCCATCCGAGTATCTCTACCTATAGCTTGCAAACTACCTTTACAAAGGAGTGCATTGCTTTTCTTGCCAGCCAATCAGTGCAGACTGGGCTTTTTTTGGGAGGGGACGGAGAAAAAAGTTAATTTTGAATATTAAAGCAGGTAAATATGTTTTAGTAGAAACCTAAAATGCAAGAACGAACCTGAAAATAAGCATGATATATGCGCCCTTTAAAGCAGTAGTTTTACATTTTGGGAAATCTGTCCATTCATTCGCTTTCCCTCCAACAGGATTGATACCATTTTTGTGTCTGTATGGTCATTTTGAAGCTCTTGCCAGCAGCTTTAAACATGGGAAACAGGTAACAAGGCTCTGTTGAAAGGCAACAAAATACTAGCGCCTCACTGCTTACTGAAGCATATTTCACAAAATGTTGACATAACTAGTTTTTAAATTGTGTATGCAGAGTGTGAAAATATATATAAATATGTGATGTTTCTCTCTCTCGTTGATCCAAGACTGCTCACTCATTATTATGGAAGGGATTATCCGAGACACTCCACAGCTAGAAGCCAGTTGACCCACATGAATCATATTTTCTTTAATGGCTTTTTTAACAACATGAATATTGCCCTCTGATATTAGACATTTTGCTAGAACTACAGTTTTATTATTCAAATAAAAAAAGATGATTTACATATGATGCCTTTTTGGTGTCTGACCTTAACTGTTCTGTCTCGGGATACGGTTGTAATTTGATCTCCTTTTTTTCATTTTACACTTTAATCACTCCAATCTGTGTGCTGTGCAGAAGGTGGCCATGTTGTTGTTTTGTTCCTTACCCACAGTGATAGCCGCTATGACCGGCGACACAAACACTGACATCATCACCCCACTTGCCACAGTCAAGTAGTGTTTACTTCCTGAGATATTGTTTTTCTTACAGCGACCATGGACCTAGAAGGCAATACAGAGAACACAAATTAGATAATGGGAAATTTAATCTGATCTTTGTTGCTCTCATTCTCTGCAACCACTTATTCGTGTCCACTCATACATGCATCCCAGCATGCATGAGGGGAAAGGAAACCAAAGAGCTCCAACACAAAGACATACACAATTAATGAATATTAAGTGAACACTTAAGCTGCATGTAGGCGTGTCATTAGTTTCCAATTCAACTGATTCCATGAATGTGTTGATTCAGGATAATTAATTTCACTTTAAACATACTAGTCCGCAATATGGGAGCAGTTTGCACATTCTGGACTGTCTGCTGTCGTTGCTGACACAGGCATAAAACTCAACCAGGCGCTCAGGAAGTAAGAACATCCATTTAAAGCTAGGGTGGGCGAAAACATCCATTTAACCGATAGTTATGCGCGTTCATGTGAATTCAGTTACATTGATAGGAAGATAATGACCGGACAGTCCCACAGCCAATAAGAACGGAGAATCGGAGCCTCGCTCTGATTGGTCAAAGTGTACATGAGCGGTGGCAATTTTTGGGTGCGGCCCACAGAGGCAGGGGAGAGCAAAGTTATGAGCAGATATTCTCAGAGCACTTCACCTACATATAGCTGACTGGCTATTAGGACAGTTTTGCCAAATATTACAGTAAAGAAATTAATTAATTAATACCCACCCTAGCTTTAAGATAAGATAAAATAAGATAATCCCACATTAGTCCCGCAGCGGGGAAATTTGAGGATTACCTCAGCAGAGAGGATAGTGCAAACAAGAGACATAGTAAAAAAAAAAAATGATCAAAACAAGTAAATAAGTAATAACACAGTAAAGAATATTAAATAAGTTAAAAAGTTAAAAATCCACAATAACTAAAATATTATATATACAGACAGAATAATTGTAGTATTGTACAGTATATTGCACATATTTTTATATTGCACAGATTTATATATTTGTTTTTTAGTGATGTGTGGTCTACTGGGAGCAGAGTTGGTTGTGCAGCCTGACAGCAACAGGAATTCAAAAGTTATTTGACAAGAAACAGGATTTACTGGCTGTTGTTTGTACCTTGCGGCCCATGTAGATTGGTATGCCCACAATGATGACTGGGATGGCGATGCCCGCTATAAGGGAGATGACCACCGGTGCTCCGAGCAACATGCCCACCTGCCACAGAACCTTGCGGGTTTGAGACCATGGCTTCTTCCCCCAGAATGTACACCCTGAGGGACTGAGACACACGGGAGAAACAACAGGGGAGATCAGATAGGAGGTCAAACTATCATTATGCACATAGCTCAGAAAATAAATGGTAGAGAATAAAAAAACATATAGCCATTTTAGCCGCATGAGAGTTATGGCTGTATAGGTGTCAACCTTCTTGATTCTGTCAGTTTGTCCTTCACTTTGGTCTAGACTGAAATATCATTAAAACTATTGGATGGATTGCCGTGAAAACTTGCTACAGATATTAAAGGTTCAAATTCTAATCACCTCCCCTGAGTTTTCATCTCTGGTCAACATTTTTTAATTTGCCCATTACTTTGTTTTGTGGCCAAATACCTGCAAAACTAATGACATATTTTTTAACTTTGTTTTTTTAGTGTAAATTAAGAAATGTTAGCCTGCAGGTTAAACTAAGATGGTGAAAGTAGTATAATAATAATAATAATAAATAATAATACAATTTTACTTGCTGAACATTTAGCTCAAATGACAAACTTCATTCTTCAAATATACACAAATGGTGTGTACACTCTCATAGACACACTCATATTGATCATAACCCTTAATGCAGCATCGTCTGACTCTGACACAAACATAAAACGATTTTTAAGGAAACAAGTCAAATAAATGAGTACTGACAATATGAAATGTCTGTCTCATTGCTGTCATTACATCATTACCTAAACGCAATGACCTCATCTGCATTTCTCATTCTAGCTTTGTCCTCTTCCAATCAATTACAGTCATTTGCAACTACCATTCACACACTCACTTATCTCATGCTGCTGTTAGATCACTTGATATGACATTAGGTATAATAAAGTTGCCTTAAAGTGCTTCTTTAATGTAGAATCAGCCTTTGGTGGTGTTGTGGTGTACTTCTAACTGCCAAGGAGAGCAGCACAACACAGAATAATGCCCTTTGGTCTTAATTAAGCAGCAATTAACTCGGAGCAGCACTGGCAATATGAGCAACAGAATTAGCACCTTAGGGCTACTCTATTTCTGAATGCATGCTTTTGTATCACAACAGCAAATGTCACTTTAAAGCCTGAGTGGGGGGAATTATGGGAAGGTATTAAAGTTGTGCTCTCTGTTGCTCTGAACTGGTTGATTTGTTGTGTGATGGTAAAAGCTTTGCCCTTCTTTAGGATGTTGTAAATATAATGTGAAGTGTGACAGACAGATAAGAGTGAGGGGAGAAAAGAAGAAGGGTGTAAAGACAAAATGAGGCGCATGCAGACAAACACAAAACATCTCTTTCTCATCTGAGACATTCATCAAAAAATGCATGTGACAGCATGACAATCAAAAAATCCATACATATATACACACTTCTTCCAATTTAGCTTATCAGCTTCTAGCTAGCCTCATGGCTTGAGTTACATATTCTGCTGCATGGAAATATGGAGGCAGAAAGAGCTGATTAATCGATGACAAGTCAGCAGTGACTCCCTTCCAGGACTGGAAAAATCAATGGAAGCCCAGACTGGCCCAGTTTTTTTTTATCTCTGACTGGGTATTGCTTTAAAAACATACAGATGGAATGGAGGTTTTATGAACACAGGTATATTAATTCTAGTACAACTCTTCCTTATCTTACATATGCTGGAGTTACTTGTGTCACAGAGCATTCTTTCTCCTCATGCTGCTGTGTGACTAGGATCAAATTCTGCTGTTCTTTGTGTCATGATTTTTCTGTACATTCATTCACTGTGTACAGTTGGTCCCACGCACCAAAATAGCAAACTGTGCTGATGCAACTAAGGCTTATTTATTATTATTATTATTAATATTTTGATGATTATTTTTTCAGATTTTAGTTTGGTCTATAACATGTTCGAAAAAAAAGTAAAAAATGCCCAAGCAACATCTTTAAAGACTTTGTTTGGACTGACCAACAGCCCCTTACCAAATTACTTTAAATTTACAATCAGAAAAGAAGCAGAAAATCCTTACATTTAGGAATCTGAAACAAGCAAGTACTCTGCATTTTTCCTCGATAAATGACTTGAACAATTTCTTTGTCATTATATTTAGTGTTGACTAATTCTCAATCGACTAATCATGTGATTATCTGATCTCAAAGTTAATAAACTTACATTGTTTAGTTAGATGTGGCCATTTGGTTTGGTGTGTTAATGCGTTCATGAGTACCTGAGGTAGTGCACGTCGGTAATCTCCTGCATACACAGCCAGCAGAACTGACAGGCACACACAGTGCAGTTCATACGGTTACAGCTGCCATCGTTGGTCTTCATGATGTAGGCACCGCAGCGAGGGCACGCTTTGATCTCCTCTGCATCTTCAACAACAGAGTAAATATGTGAGAGGTGTCCACAATAATTTATTCATCCATGAAAACATAGTAAAAATAAAAATAAATCAACTAGTTCCTGGCAGAAAAGGTTTGGAATAGAGAAAAACAAAAGGTAACAGCAGCTGCTAGTCTCACCTCCTCCAGGTTCTTCATTGAAGACGTACAGCGTGGAGGCGTCGTTGCCGCCTGAGGTGTGGCGGGCTCGCTGACGCCGGGCCTGATCACACGTCTGGTTGGGGTGCCACAGCTGCCGACAGTGGTAGCAGAACTCTGTGTCACATCCCTCACGGCCACAGCTCAGCTTGGGACACTCTGCACAGCCGTAAGCTATCACTGCATAGCTGAGGAGAGAGGAAAACATGATAGAGGGGACAGTATTAATATGTCCATAAAGGGGAATTCTTTGTTGTTAGGGACTCTTCATAAAGGACACGTCAGCATCCGGCATCATGCGAGGATTAAACACAGGCGCTCTCCCTACTCACTGTTCCACCCTGTTGCCCTGAAATCTTCTGCTGAGACTCACGGTGGCTGCCGTTTCATTTAAACATCACATATTTTGTGGCTGACTGGAATATCTGTGAAAAGTTGAGTTGTTTCATTGTTGTCTTTGCTCACAAACAGCACAATAGTTGACTGTGTGCGCCTCAGTAAATCACAATTCAAAGAGTGTCACAAGTGTCTGAGGGACTGCTTTCCACAGTTCAACTCCTGAACCAGAAATAACAAGGAGCTTTTTAAGCCTGTGGACCTGATCTCACTTCTCAGAAGGGACATTAACATACATTTAAATATGAGTGAAGTACTTGAAAAGATCCTCTAGGCTTTTTCCTTTAGAGTTTCCATTATTTTGTGGCTTTCAGGTTTGTCAGAAAGGTAGATGAATCAGACAGTCTGAGGGCCACACACACATAAGAGGATAATGACACTGCTGCCTGGATCCCACTTCGGTGTCGGACTAGATTTAAACAGTTATTGTCTGATGTTCAAGTTGAGACCTCATGGCTGAACAACAAAGCTAGCGTGGAGCAGTTCATGCATAAAAACGTGTTCAGGTATCTGTGAATGTCTTTATCAAAGAATGCAGCATTTTAACGCCATACATTTATTAAAAACCTTAACACGCTTCGTCATGCAAAGATGTTTAATGAGGCTATGACAAAACATACAGAAACAACAGTCAACATCAATCATATCATAATTTATATCAATCAGATTTGGTGCACTTTTATTTCTTGCCGTTGTAGACTGATCAACATGTTTCCAAAGCCTTTTGGAAAAAACATCCTTTTACACATATATTAATTGTTAAAGAAATGTTTTAAGACATCTAAAACTATTCTGCTTTGAATCATAATTTGTACCCAAACCTATGAATATATCTTATTTCAAAAGTATAACTACTGGACACAGGATATCTTCTAAGTCCATTCCCAGTGTATGTGTGGTAGAGGCTTCAAGCTTCCATATCACAGACATGTAAGTTACATATTGGACCATGATTGACTTCAGAACTGTTTGTGATGTCACTTAATCCTCTTAAAGGTACACATTCAGACTTATAAATAGAGTTTATTGACCACTAATACCATCAAAGTGCAATTCTTTTAAAGCTGGTCCCTATTATGTTTGTATCATGTGCACAAGGTTGCACATGTCTTGTGCAGAAGCACTTGGTCAAACAACACACGGATCTGCAGTTTCACACAGATCTTTGACTGAACTATTATAACTTTTCAGACTGTACTGTTTTAACATAATGTTTTACGTCATGTATTTTATGTATTATATTGTCATTTCTGTGGACCCAAGGAGGTTTAGCTGTCGCCAAGGCGTCATCTATAGGGGATCCAGCTAATAAACAACAATAGACAACACAGCAACATAGTGTGACAGCATATGGTAGAGAAGAAGAAGAGTTTTAGTGGATGTAAATAAAGTTTTAAAATACTTAAAAAGTATCAGCTCTGCAAATGTCCAATGAGAAAGGAAATGCATTTAACACACTTGTGATTCGGTGGGAAAAACTGAATGTAAACAGAACTTTGTTTGTTAACAGGAAAACTACTATGTAACTGACAAACTGTATGTTTAATAATAATCAGGGGGAAATTATTTCTCTGCATTTAACCCAAAAAGAAGCGCCCGGGGAGCAACTTGGGGTTAGGTGTCTTGCTCAAGGACACCTCGGCATGTTGCCGGTAGAGGGGTTTGAACCACCAACCTTGTGGTTACGGGACAAGCGCTCTACCTCATGTGCCACAGCCACCCACAACAGAAGTCCAAACTAAAATGTTCTTTATTATTCAGATCAATCTGATAAGCGAGCTCTGCAGCTACAGTAACATCACGGTTGAGAACTTAATGTAAACTTTATGCTCCGTCAAACAGAACACACACGCTTCATTTTTAGGGCATAGACAAAAATCCTTCCTCAAACCATAGAGTATGGTTATGTTAGGTAGAAAATGCTGCTAATTGACATCAGCACAGGCACAGAAAGATTTGCACCTTGAAATACTTGTACTGCGGCTTCTGTCTGTGTGCGCTGAGAAAACATGACAAAGAAAGAACCACTTTTTGCCACACTTTCTCAGAGCCGACATAATCTCCAGCTAAGCTTCTGTCACTAAGATCTCGAGGAATGTGTGCATGTTGGGAGCATGGGAATACACAGACCATAACCAGTTTACGTAATCAGTCACATCCTCAAAGGCTGCTCTATGTGGGAAGTATGTTATTTCAAATATTAAACTCCACTGACCTCCACATGTAAACATTTTTATATATATATATATACGGAACTCATAATTCTGCAGATTTGTAGGAGAGGCTCTAGAAATCTGATCCTGTTTCTGTGAGTTATATTTAATTCAGAGCAGCATCCGACAGATTGGCGTATTGATTTTTGCTCCACTCATTCCTCATGACCAGGCAGTGAACACTGAGTCGGGGAGACGCACATTCTGGGAAGACCGACAGTCTACCGCAGAGTCATGAACCCTGGTGCATTCGTGCTTTTGACCACAAAAATTCGCTGGACATATTCACACAGAACATGCACACACACACACACACACACACACACACACACACACACACACACACACACACACACACACACACACACATTATGGTTTCCCGTCAGCTGCCCTATCCTGTTACCTCTTCATGAACATTAAGGTCATCCAGCAATGCATCAGTGTCTGTACATTTTGTTAACAACAGCAGAGAAGATGAGTTAACTCAGAACATGCCTTGATTTTCCATTGCATTGTGGTCTATTGTGGAAATGGAAAAGAAAAAACAAATCTAATATATATTTTTAGAGGGTATGTCTCCCTGAATCATTTATGATGAAGTCATCGATCGATTTTGCAATGAAATTACATTGTAGCTGTGCTTTAAACATCTCTATGTAACATGATGTAATCCACATATCAGCCAGTTCTCCTCAGGGAGCAAGAAGAAGTAAAATGGCCTCAGATATGAAAGGCACATAACTATTTTTAAAGTGTCATTGTTAGTTGATTTAAGGCGAGTTCTTCCTTAACCTCCCAATGCAACATGTATTTTGGTGTTACTATATGTAGTCCCACATTTACATTGATTATTGTAGATACGAAATGGAGAGAGGCGTGCTTCATTCAAGACCAGCTCGTTTTGTTTCAGGATCTGCAAAAATATTTTGGTTGCATCACACTTTTAACAGCCTTGGGATGCATATGCAGCTCAAACTGAGCTTTCATTGGCTGTCAGTTCATCTTTTCAAAGCTCCGCCAATCATCCTGACACCGAAAAACTGCTCCAAGTCTTGTGTTTTACAACATAAAGCCGGTGGTGGGATGACAGGGTTTTGACAAAAGCTGCCATATTGTAACAGTGAAATAGGCCTCTCTTTCTTTTTTTATCAAGATAATTACAGTACAGGGAATTGCTACTGTGTGACTAAAGATGTCAATAAAAAAGACATTTCTCGGCAAGTTTAGACTATTTAGAGAAGCCATTGTTGTCAATATTCAACCCTTATTAGTTTATCGTCTCTCAATGTTGTTTGGGAACTCTCTTTATACCAAAAGTGGGTCTTTGTTATTGTTTGTGATTGTGAAGTGAAACATTGTATAGTGTAAATATGCAACCAGCTGTGGTGTTCTGATGCTCACCTGCAGTCAGGTGCAGGGCACCAGCGTGTATCTGGATCAGAGGCCAGGAAACGCCTCAACTGGTACTCCTCAAAGCGCTCCAGCAGCGCCCGGTCGTCCAGGATGTCACGAACATCCAGTGGCGCCAGTGTCTCGGGGCACTGCGGGCACGCGATGCACACCCTGCTCTCCGATATCTCGATGCGCAGGTACTGGCGGAGGCAGTCGGAGCACGTTCGGTGGGAACAGGAGGAGAGTCGTGGGAAGTGGCAACGTGGTTGACTGAGCAGGCACAGTGGGCACTCCTCCAGGTGTTCCTCCAACAGCTGCTCCTGGCTGGTGGAGGAGACGGACAGGACGCCGGTGGAGCCGCTGCTGGCCCCGCCCACGCACTCAGCTATGGCGGCACCGTCATCGCCTCCATCCGCCGCCGCCGCCGCTGCAGGTTGACCTCCTCCTTCTCCTCTTTCTCCTCCAGCATCTTCTGCTGTGAGGCTGAGGTCCTGCGAACCATTACAGAGCTGCTGATTTACCAAAGCCAATAAGATAAGATAAGATAAGATAAGATAAGATAATCCTTTATTAGTCCCGCAGCGGGGAAATTTGCAGGCTTACAGCAGCGTAGAGTAAAGTGCACACAAGAGACATAGTAGAAGAAAGACAAGATAAAAGTAAAAAATTAAAAATAAAAAAAAACAAGTATTATAAATAAGCAATAAAAAACTGTAGAAAATCAACAATAACTGAAATATTATATTTACAGACAGAAAAAACTATTTTAACTATTATTTAACTATTATTGCACAGTGTAATGTATTGCAATCACGTATAATAAAGAAATTCTCATACACAGGTTGACTTGTGAGGGTTTTCTGCTTGCTGCTGTTCACAAAAATGGTTTATATTAAGAAATACAAAAGGAGCAAATGGAACATCCTCACATTTCTAGTGAAAATCATTAATACTGAGTGAACATGGAAGTGGATACTTGGTGTACTTGGTTTCTAGGCAACATAATTTCTCTAAACTACCAATTAATTGAATAAACACTCTAACACACTAATGGATTTGGGCTATAATGAGAGAGGATGGAATCAAGCAGAAACTGAAGTTAATGATCTACAGCCTTGCTTCAAGTTCTTCTTTCTTTCCTGAGACATTTCACTTCTGCCCGAAAAAACTAGACATTAAAATAAATAAATAATCTGTGTCATAATGTGTAAATCAGCTGTGATTATGAAACAAATATATAAATACCTGACACATTAGTACATTTTCATACAAATGCAATTTATGTCTGTGTTTTTGCAAAGACAGCAATATAGATAAAGATCCAAGTAGACTTCTTAACAGACTGGAATATAATAAATCCAAAGATTAAACGTTATAGAAAAATAGAAAAAAACTGCCTAATTTAAACTCTAAAAAAAAAAAAAAAAAAAATAGGGAGGATTAATACGATAAATATGGGATTACTTGCTCAGTCTCACCTGCTCTGGATGCTCGCTCGGGGTCAGGGTGATGGCCACCTCCTCTCTGGGCCAGGCTTCCACCGGCCTCTCGGGCTTTGGCTCCGATTTGGGCTTCCTGCTGAAGAAGTTCAGGAAGCTCAGCGGTCCCGTCTGCTGCTTGGGCCTCTTCATGGTCAATGACTAGAGCGGTGGCAGCAGCTGAGGTGGACAGGCCAACGACCATGAGCAGGATGCAAAAGCGTGTGGGTGTGTGTGTGTGTGTGTGTGTGTGTTTGTGTAAGAGAGTGTGAGTTTTGTGTGTGGGTGGGGGGTGGGGGGGTGCAGCGGGAGCTCTCACGGCTCAGAGTCTTGGAGCTGGGCGGCTGCTCTGCTGTGCGAGGGAGGAAGAGCGGGAGAGATGGAGAGGCAGACGACGGGGAGGAGGTAATCCCTGCCCGAGGGGAACATCACTAATTTGGAACCTTTCCGAGGCCTGGTCATGTGTCTCTTCAGGCTTCTCTCCCTCCTCCTCAGTCTGAATTAGTCCTGAACTGGCCGACTGTCCTTCATCGTTTTTTTTGGAGTCGTCTTCACCGCGAGCGGTCACTTACCCTGAAAACAAACATCACAAAATTACAGTGAGTCCGAAATGATGGGATGTGCATTCTGACTTTTTGTCAGGAAATATTTGGTTATACAAAAAAGTCCCTACAGGAAAAGCGGAGCTGCTAAAAAAAGTCACAGGCGTTTGCAAAAGTTCAATACAACTATTTATAAAATTTCAGTGGAATGACATCACGATGATTATATATTTAGTTTTTTGACAAATGATTCCAAGAAAAATACAAAATGTAAAAAGAGTTTTTGTTTTGTTTAATGTAATGCATTACAGCAGAACACATGTTATTGCATTCATTTTAATCACCATATTTTATGTGTACTTACATTTTCCATATTTTGATACATATCCATATCCCTTAAAGTTTTTACATTAATAGGAATATTTTGAGACATCTGGAATTGGATATTAATTTAATCTTGTGATATTGATCTAAACCAGTGAATGCCAACCTGGGGGTAAGGACGACGGTCACAGGATGGTTAACGGGAGAGGGAAGCAAGAAAACCATATTTCTGTTGTACAATATTATATTTATTTTCCTGACTTTACACAAGCCTTTGCTCTTCTTGTGAATTCATGGGGAATTTGTCTTCTTCAGAACCCCAAAAACTATTCAAATATAGCAATAAATAGCAAGGAAATGAACTCTTTGGTTTAACTGGTCACCACCTGTTGACATATGCAGCTGGTGACGAAGGTACACATGTCTTTGTTTCACAAGCCAAAAAGGTTGGGAATTAATTATCCAAATTGTCCAGCCCTTCATCATTTACAACTGAGTAACAAAATCATTGGTGTTAACCATGTATTCAGCTACAGATTGCTTTGATTCATACTGTAATTAAACTTTTATTCTCTTTTCTTTATACATTTTCTTGTAGAAAAACCTCTCAGTGAACCCCATGCTCATGAATATAAATGCTATCTAGGAACTCTTTTTCCTCTGGCTGCAAATTCTGAATCCTATTATACAAAACAACAACAGCAAGATGACTTTTACTCAAAAACATAGATGGCACAATCCGTGCTTTGAGGGTTGATTTGTTATATGATATTAATATTTAATCGCTGCAAAACTACTTCACATAAAAACAAGATATATTGTGTTTTAAATAGTGAGCCCAGTTTCTCTCATTTACTCAAAACCTGAGCAGACAAATAAACAGGAACTAATCCGAGATTTCAATTAGGCCACAAAGAGAGCAGAATCAATGCCATTTAACTCCAGAAACTTAATTTAAAATCTCTTGAGAGTCGTTGATGATGAAGAAAGTTCAAACAGATAAGACACTAAGGGGTTTTGGGGTCTCTGCGACACAGCCTGGCCAACATACCGTCTGAGACATGAGCAATAAGGTCACAGCCATGACACACAAAGAGCAGATGGACGAGAGAGATGCAGGGTGAGGCAGAGGAGAGGCAGTGATAGACAGCACAGACAACTCATTCTGTCTCCATTAGGCAGAGGCGAGCTTTCATAATCAGGCCCAGAGAGCAAAGAGAGCATGAGGTGATTCATGCAACCCCAGACCAATTAAAATAGCTGTCTCCATATTGACACTGTGTCAAATCGGACCATGGAACACTGCATGAAATATGAAGTGATGATGGACTGTCATCTATTTTAAGATCTGTTTCACATTTTCAAAACTAAAAATATTTTTTTTTATATCAAATGATTTGGAGTGGCTAGAGGCAGGGTATACATGGCTATATGCCTCATCATTCTTCAAACAGGGATGCACAAAGAACCTGGATTTATGTAACACTGCAGTGCCTAACCTGCCTTCTCGCATAGAGACTGAGAGTTGCAGTAGTATTTATATTCTAGTCCTGTGGATATGTTGAAATCCACATGAGTAGCCGGCTATTCTTGCAGCAGCACATCATTATATACAGTATGGTAATTAAAGAGAGACATTCTTGCCCTTTGAAAAGTTGGCACCATAAACTGATGATTACTGTTGATATTTTAAATGCAAGATATGTTTCCACTGGCTCTGCCGGGAATACTGTATCTCTGTATTTTGCTGAGAAACAATTCGGCCAATACGCAATAACATAACAAAACGGGTACTGAAATGCATGAAACATTTGCAAACAGCTGTTTTTGTCAAGAGTTCATTTGTTTTGACGCCGGAATTTTCTGTTAAAACAGCTGCAAACTTTAAGATCCTATTTCAAAGGATGTTCCAAATCTGTTTAAAAACGTATAAACCTTATATTCAAAAACTTTACAGATTTTTTGAAACAAAGATTGCTAATAAACACGAAGTAAAATCAACATATTTTGTGATGATATCAGTCCTGGTCCTCTTTCAGACATCTACAGGAATATGAACTGGCTAGACAAGAGGTGTTTGTGAACACATTCAAAGCTTTATGTTTCACACAGGCAGACATAATATGGAGGATACCATAACAAAGCCACAGCTACAGTATCCATACAACTCTTACAAACAGTTTCCTGTGCTGGCAAATTCAGCTCACTGGTGTTTGTTCAAAGGTCTACTTTATTTTTTTCAAACATTTTTTATGCAAAAACTGTTATCTAGAAGTACGTATAAATTCAGACTCAGTTCTCTCATGAAAACCTTTGTTCGTAGGCTTTACATATTTCATGTTTTATTTTCACCAAACAGAGCTTTTCTGCATCGAATTCCTAGCAACTGTGTTGTGGATCCGCTTGAATTTCCCCAACATCCATTTTCCACAGGGACTAACTTTCTTAGTACAAGTAAGCCAAGTACAGGTTCCAAAGCACCGACCTATGTGATGAACACATCCCTGTGCTGCTGTTTATTTATAGACATGATTCCCACATATGAAGAGATCTAATGCACACACGTAACACATTGAAAATAGCTCAATTTGCATGCAGTGCACATACTGTCTCTGCTGTGTAGCTACACATTCACATATACACACTAAAACACACACACATGCACACTGACACATGCTGGAGTACGCGCATACACACACAGTATTGAGTGTTTTTGAATTATAGCTTGGTGAGTTCCAGCCATGGCTTATCATTCCACGCTTAAATGACAGATAGAAAAGTAATTAAGCAACACAATTTAAAGCCTTACTTAGACAAGTTGTCACTCTGAGGGAAGGTTTCCCATCAAAAATGTTCAGAAATGTTCATTTTGCACAAACCTCACTGCTCTTACACAGCTGAGCAAAGATAAAGCCAAAGGCAGACAGTGACTTCGTACTGACATAAAATCAACAAGAAGTTAAATATCTTCTAACCTAAATGATAATATTATCATACACAGAAATATAAACAATGAAGGACTTTGTCCTGAAAGTTCACAGATAAATATACAAAATCAATTCATTTTAAGATAAAACAAACATTTCTATATGACATTATACAAACAATGTATTTCACTGTTAAGTGTTGGCTAACTTTGCTGAGTTTTGGCACCTGAGGACCAAGATTTTACAAGGATTTATGTTCTCAGACTTGGATCGATCTGGACATAGAATCAGCTCCAGTTAGTCAGACTAGCTTTTGGACCAGTTATGGCCCTTAGAATCAGCCCAAGTATTCTGGAAAATTAGATTGAGACTACCAACTAAGAGTGCCGATGTAAGGCCAAAGCTGGGCCGAGCACGTCTGGCTTCCATTTATCACAGATCATGTTCTTTCACTCCAATTGTCTTGTTCACAATCTGTGCAGAGCATCATTGCACTGTTATAGATCATCATCATTTTGAATCAGATCATGCATCCATCAGAAACTGCAGAAAAAAAGACCACTGACACACACACACACACACACACACACACACACACACACACACACACACACACACACACACACACACACACACACACACACACACACACACACACACACACACACACACACACACACACACACATCCGAAGACACACAAACACAAAGGCACACATACACATTTGAATTACAGAGATGGAAAAGACGGAAGAAAAAGCTTCTTGCAGATGAGATGCTGTTTGTTTTCTATGATCAGTGGCTATGATACAGAATCAATGTTAGTGTTTCAGCTGACTCAAGATCAGTGAGAACTACTGAATATAAACTTCTCACAACAGAACAGGCGCTAGTGAAACATCAAAAAGCTGTGTTCCTCTTAACCTCTTAAACCTCATGTTTGTGGACAAACAGTTCCTTGTTTAGTTGTTCACTGAAGCTACCATATATTGGGAACATGTGTATAAAATTATGCTAGACATTGGGTATATTTCTATTGGAAATAATAGTGGAGCAGCCATGAGTTTAGCTTGATTTTTTTTTTTTAAAGTACACAGATTTAAAATATGTTAGCCTCAAGGTAGAGTTAGAAAAAGGTGCAACTACCGTCAGATGCAATGTGACCTGAGTCATTCACACACATAAATCAAAAAACCTTCTTGTTTCAATTTGTATTTTCTAGTAAGTTTTGTGCCAAAAAGAAAACACCTTCTTATATCTTAAGCATGATAATATTTATCTGAAATTGCTGAAACTTTATGACCCATCTCTGTATATATGCAATGCCAAGGCGGTGGGCTGTAAGATAAAAGGGGGAAAGACGAGTCCTACTGTCTTGAATGTCACCCCTCAGAAGTCTCAGGGGAACATATAGTTAACAACACGAGGGGTGGACCCAGATGCTGCTCGGAAAGAGGGCGTACACCATCTGTAAACAGCTTAATGATTTTTCTTTTCCTTGAATAAGTGTGTGTGTGTATACAGTATAATGTAAAATGCTCCTGAGGTCAAAGACACACTTAAAGATTTGACCTACTCTCTTTACACTCAAGGGCGGCGGCACTCCAGAAATACGGCCTTCACAAGAATTCAAATTCTTAAGGCGTCTCAGGGGATTACGGAGAATTAAAGGACAAATTCAAAATCTGTCCTAGAACTTTCTTTCTGTGCCAGAGCACACAGTGATTAAATCCCTAATTCTGACAGTGTTTTTTCACCCCTCCATTATTGCAGAAATTCTAACCTTAATTGGAGATTAAATGGCTTTGAATAACTGTGATAACACTTTAAGTATTAGTTCAAGTTATGTGTCATACACATGAGTAAAACTGCACAGTGTTTTGTACTGTAACCTGCTGCTAAAGGTTTGGGAGACATCCAGTACCTCTGAGAGTTAAACAGACACACCACTGGAGAGGGTAAGAATATGTTATGTTGAATTCAGTCCCATGGGAATTAAGATAAATAAATAACTCACTGTAGTCCTAAAAAAGAAATCCTCTAGTACATATCTGTGCAGTTCTACTGTTCTACGGTGTATAGTGTATACAATGACTAGTGTTTTATAAAACATACTTAGTCATACAATCTGTATATTTTATATATAATGTTATGGACTTTAAGTCCTCTGTCTAACTACAGAGGACTTCAACAAGATGGCTGTTCGACCTTGTGACCTGCCGAAGCACTTTACAACGGACCAACACTTATTCTGTGTACTATTAGCTACGCTGGCTCACAAAAACAAAAGCTTCAGCCTCACGTCTCACTCCTAATTCACAGCAGCAAAGCCTCATTTTTTATTTATTTGCAACAGGCAAAAGAAAACTGATCCGTTGGCCAGAAGCACCAGCAGGCATCATTACATAATGAATAAAGGCTTTGGCTGGAGTCTTGTTTTCTTACCTACTTACTGACATGATTTAGCATGCTGATTCACACCAATTTTAACCCGACAACAAAATATGCACAAACTCTAACATATTTCTACAGAAAATGTTATAGCTAAAACTTTTAAAAGGGGCATTCTACCAGTCTTACATATAAATAACGGTTTAATCCTGACGATGTCACTAGGGTTATCTCAGCTTGGGCTTGGAGACTTTTTACCCCCAAAAAATTATTAGTCTCAAAACTGGCCCTAGAATCGGCCCAAGTATTCTGGCTCAACATGTGTTACAAACTGGAGGCACGGAGTTGGGAAGACATTAGCATTTAACAGGCAAGGATGGTCAAATTAAATTATACTATTGGGATCATTATTGGAAATGTAGGACATCTCTGGCATAATCTGTCTCTTGGGAGTTCTCAACTTAATGAAAGTGCGATACTAAATAGCTGGAGGAGCCCTTTGAAAAACTGTTGAAAATAAAGCAGCTTGTACTGATTTTGTTTTTCTCAAAGTTAATCATTAACTCATCTACAGGTGACGATACAGTGAAATTACTCTTTAAATGAGTGATGCCCTATCACTGTAACATTTGACCTGAGCATATGGTTGACTTTGTGACAAGATCATTTAATATCCAAACATAATTAATCTAAGTTACATTTTAAACAAATGGGAGGTCATGACTTTAATGTTATGCATTTATTGCAATAAATCTGGACAAAATGCACAGTAATCCGGTGCATGTGGAAGTTTTTTGGGGGGTAAATATAGAAATTTATAATTTCACAAATGACTGTCTATAGGTTAAAGTCTACCGTGGCACTCTTCTTATTGATGACAGATAAAATGACAATGACAGATGGGATTATTACACAACCAGCTTCTGCCCTGAAGCATTTCCCCCCTTTTTGAAAAGCCAAACAGGCACTAAACTGGCCACCTTTTTTTCTCACTATTTTGTCCTTTGAATGAACCATATCCTCACAACCGTGTTATCTCCTCAGCTTTGAGGCATTTTTTGAGGACACTTGTTAACAAGCTGTTGCTATGCAATCACCGATCAGAGAGGATGTCTGATGTTGAGTTCTGCCTCAGCTGAGGGGAAACCTGATGATACACCCTATTAAATATCTCCTTCTCTTCACTGGACACAAGCCCACATCAGCAATGCGGGTTTCACAGGCATGAGAGTGACCTCAGTCTGCCCACACACACACACACACACACACACACACACACACACACACACACACACACACACACACACACACACACACACACACACACACACACACACACACACACACACACACACACACACACACACACACACACACACACACACACTCCTGCACCCAGCGGCATCCCTGACCAAAATGTGCTGTTTCTGCATCATGTGGAGCTCAACACTGAGCCTTAGTGACCTCTGGCAGCCTGCAGAATACTTTACGTTGTCAAATAACCACAATATAAGGGATTACAATTTTTTTAAATGATATTAAACAGTAGCCTATATTGGTGAGGGATTGCATAACAATGCTGTATGTGTTCGTAGTGTATTGTAAGTCACTGATCCATGTGTTTAACTCCACAGATTAAATAAGAGAAGAACCAAATAAAACAATAATAAGGACATTTATTGGGGGTGCAATTCGAAAGCCTGTCATAATAGCATACTGATCAAAAACTCAGCCTTGCATAACCTCCACATTCATATAATAAAATAATTTACACATGTCCATACTTCCATTTTAATCATGTATAGAGGGGTCTGTCCAGGGCATCAGTATGCTCTTGCAGGGAGTGGCATGTTTAATAGGCTACGTATTCGCATTCACCTCCATCTCCACATCTCCCCGCATAAACACGAGTCATAGCGAATTTCAAAGTCGTCTGAAATGCGCGTCGCAGAGTCTGCGGATAAAACACACATTATGTTTTCTATTACGTAAACGGTATCTTACCTCTCAGTGCGGCGCCTTGTCTTTGCAGCGTAGAAATCAACAACTGGCTCCTCCCCTTGAGGACCAAACAGTGGCACAGAGATCTCCCCCCATCCTCCACCACCCCCCCCCCCCCAGGTCTCCTCTTCTTCACTGCTGCACACAAAACATATCTGGAGGTCCTAAAAAAGCTGCTGAGAGGCGATGGTCCGGTGCGGTGCGGTGCGGGAGAGAGAGCCGAGGAGAGGAGGAGATTTGGCGGTGAGGAGAGGCTGACCCTCCCGGTGCAGCAGCAGCGGACTGATGGCTGTGCTGTGCGGTGGCCTGGAGGGGAGGCACACTGCAGTGACATGAACCAATGGGATGACGCAGAATCCCAGGATCTCCTATTCATAAATGCCCAGTCCCATGCAGAAACACAGTGGTGGTCACAGGTTCTCACTGCTAAATATACACACACACACACACACACACACACACCATCTCCTTTTTATAATTTGACCCGGTCATCTAAAAATATGTTTTTGCTGATCATTTAATATTTAAAACTCATCTTTCACTCTCCTGCCCAGGAGAGTTTTATATTTTGTAGGTCTGATGATGATTTTAAAAAAAAATAAAAGCCAACAATTCCTTAGGGATCTCCTGATGCACCTTCTGAGGCCCTGGGATCCCATTGTTAAAAACACTGCATTGTCAATGTTGAATAACAAATAGGACATTGATTATAAGGGTACGAGGTCAACCAATATATTATTTAGACTAGCCTAATCCCAGATAAATCTATATGCCATAGATGTACGTCTGGGTCTTTGTGACTGAACAAGGACCTTATAAATCTTTGTATTGTCCCTATAATGTGCTGTATACGTTTGAATCATATATCATAACTTTTGTTGGACTGGGAATTATAATAAACAATATAGAAAATGCAATTTAGAGGGCCTTTCCCTAAATATAACATTTGATTATTTTGTGAAATGCAGATAAATACCTCAAATGTCACAAGACATAAGCAAAATGATGCAACTTTTGCATATTTGCCCATATTTAACATGTTAAAAAACAATGTTGCTACACTTGAGGCTCTTATGCACTTCCTACAAATTAACAATGTACTATATTGTATCTTCATCAATTTGGATCGTCTATTGGGGTAAGCTTATAGTTAGAGCGTTAAATAGTATTGTGTAAGAGGAGGGTTTTTTGTATTTTGCCATACTGTGATGAGGTTACAATGTCAAAGTAGACTGCTGTCTACTGCTTTTTGGAAGTATGTCTGCTTGGGAGTCAATTTCCTTTCTAAATAACTAAATGAATGCATTGTGTTTTGTTGTACTGATTACATTCTCTGTTTGACTAACAGACGCACAGGCCCAGAACTATAAAATAATTCAGTCAAGATGATCATAATATGTGTAATTCCGCCTATATGTACAGTACCAGTCAAACGTTTGGACACACCTTCTCATTCAACTGCTTTGAAGAATCTAAAATATAAAACATATTCTGGTTTGTTGAGCATTTGTTTGTTTACCACATAATTCCATATGTGTTCCTTCATAGTTTGGATGTCTTCAATATTAATCTACAATGTAGAAAAAAATAAGAAAGAAAAATAAAGAAAAAACATTGAATGAGAAGGTGTGTCCAAACTTTTGACTGGTTCTGTATTTGTAAAAAAAAAAACTACAACTACAATGACTTTGTTAGGGGTAGCAACCGGAAATTGTTTTCGGAAACGGAAACACCCAACTCACAGAGAGGATATGGATACAACACAATGGAATCAAGATCCCGCCAGCAACAATAACACGTCCGGTGTGCGCCCCTGGCCTTCAGGATAAAAGCAGCACATCTAAACCATTCAAAAAATAGGTTCTAAAAAAAATGTGATTTTGATATTAATAGTACTAATTAAATGCAAAGGCATGATATAGTTGAGCCACTACCAACATATCGTTTTGTTCCATCCAAAGAAGTATAACGTTGTCTGGATGAAAATAGAAATAGAGACAAAATGAAGCCACAAACAAGTTGTGCTCTCATTTATCACAGTGTCTGCAAGGTCATACAACTCATTAATGCCACTAGAAATAAAAGAAATACAGTACCAGTCAAAAGTTTGGACACACCTTCTCATTCAATGGTTTTTCTTTATTTTTTATTTTTTATACATTGTAGATTAATATTGAAGACATCCAAACTATGAAGGAACACATATGGAATTATGTGGTAAACAAACAAATGCTCAACAAACCAGAATATGTTTTATATTTTAGATTCTTCAAAGTAGTTGAATGAGAAGGTGTGTCCAAACTTTTGACCGGTTACTGTAAATCCGACGTTTACACTGTATAGTGAGGTGATTTTATGATTTTTTTCTCATTCAACTATGTGAAGTACCAGTCAAAAATTTAAATAAAGAAAAACCATTGAATGAGAAGGTGTGTGGTACATGTTTTACTTCCTTTTTTTTTATTTACACAGATTAAATGACTGAAGAACAAGAACTTAACGTCCGATAATTAATTAATTATATATATATAATATATATATATATACACACATATATTATATATACACACATATATATATATATATATATATATATATATATATATATATATATATATATATATATATATATATATATATATATATATATATATGTGCAGTTTAGTGTTTAATCTGACTTTTACTTTGTCACTAGTGCAGACGTCGCTTTTATTCTGAAGGATTCAGACCGGATGTCCTCTTGTTGTTGCCGTCGCTGGATCACACGCGTATCAGAAAATCAATTAAGTTATGAAAAATACCATTAATTGCCTTTCTTTGTCACCGCAGCTCATGAAGAAATGGCGGATCTCCAGACGTTGTGCATCTGAGGACGAACCCTTCGCACCCAATGGCGTGTTTTCCGACGACAAAGCCCAGCTCAACCCACGGGGACATTTACGTCTTCTAGGTGAGTTAGCTCGATGCTAACTAGTGAAGTTGACATTAGCTGCTCGGCTAATTTAGCTTTAGGTTAACGTGTTAATCCACGGCTAACAGGGGCTGTCAGTCACCACTACGTGCTGATGAGGACGCCTTTTGCTCAGCTACTAGTAGGTCAGTTTTCCACCCCAAAAAAACCCAATGCAAACCTTTCATGCTGCCATGTTGTGCAGGGACAACATCTGTTAGCTGCATGCTACATGGAGACATCTGTGTTTAAACTGCGAGCTGATTCGCCTGATTGCTCTCTTGTCGGACTGCAGCAGCAGAGCTAATGTGTTAGCCATTTTTTTTGCTAAAGTAGCCTGATAGCTGGCTGCTTAATGGTGGATTTTGTGTGTTTTGTATACAGTTTATTTTTATATATATATATATATATATATATATATATATATATATATATATATATATACACACAAAGTCCAGATAAAACACTTGTGTGTCCTGTGATGCTCATTTGCATCCTCCTACACTGGCTTCATTAGGACTAAATGGATTTCCTGGATAATGATAGACTAGATACACTGCAGCAAGAGCATTTATAGTCAGCAGCTTTATTTAGGTATGGGGCTAAACAGATGTGAACTTGCTAGATAATCTATGTATCTATATACCTGTGAAATTACTCAGGTTTCTGTAGTCTTTTATGTACTCTGGGTGTGCAGTATTGGTTTTGATCACACTATCACTCTTGTTCAGCTCAAGGAGTGACTTGATCAAATTCAGTCTCTATTAAGAAACTATTAACTATAAAGCACATTTTGGAGCTGAAACAATTTTTTTATATTTGTTAGTTGATCAACAGAAAATGCATGGTAACAATTCTAATTATTAATCATACATGTAATTTAAAAGAAAAAAAAAATCAAAATTCACTGGTCCAAGCTGTCAACTTTCTTTATTTTGTGATATCTGTGTGGGTTTAGGACTGTTGGTCAGATAAAACACAATTTGAGGAATGCTTTAGGAAATTGTGTTGGGTTTGAATTCTAATGGGTGGGTAACATTTCATTTTCTAAATTAAAAACTTAGACTATTCATCTACAAAAATAATAACTACTACTGATTGATTTTAAAATGATTTTGTCTTGCATCCATAGAAATACTGAAGAATATCTCCCAAACGGATGACAATGAGTTGATGGTTTTCGAAGTCTTCGAGAAGACGTTGCAAAAAAGAGAGAGGCTGTCTGGAAGATGCCAAGAAAAAAACAACAGAATCCACAGCCAGTCAAGTGTAGGTATTCAAAGATCCTTTTAACTTTGAAATGTTGGTCCCATAACTGAGCTTCATAAACTGTCTGGCATCTTTATTTTAACAACATACAGTAACTCTTGGCTTCGCATTTAAGTCTCAGATTCAATCCCTGTGAATGTTTGCCTGGTCGTTTACAACGCGTGTCCTCTTTCTCTGCTCACATCTGGATACCAGGCGTTGCTGTTTGAGTACTTGAAATGTTTCACATTCTGCATAAATTAGATTAAGTTTGGCATGTGCATACTGCAAGTTGCATCTAAAATTGATAAAGTTAGAAATGCGCAGATGTAAAAACAGATGTCATAGTCTTCTATTCTGTGTCGAAACCGATTTAGAAAGAGATGACTGATCATGTTAGTAATTACTTGAGCCGTTTCGGGGAGATATTATATACACAGTACTTTTCCTGCTGCACCATGCTAACAAAATGTGGACTAAACCAATTTCTCAAACCTCACAGTATGGCTAGATGTTAGTGTTGCCAATTAGCAGAAGGATAGTATTTGTTAAACCAACTTCTTTATCCCCCAACATTCACATTCATATAGTTGTAAAAAGAATATATAAAGCTTAAGAGAGACTGTCACTAATTCTTCATGTTGTTCCATCTGTTTTGCATAGAAAAGGACCACAATCTTTTAAATGCTCAGTTACTCATGGCTCATTATTTATTAGTATGTACTTAAAAACAGTGTTATTGTCATGCAGTTATAACACATCAGAGGGTTTCTTAAGAATTGCTTTTTTTAGAGAGACATTCACTTGACCAGCATATCCTAGTAAGGTTGTTTTTGTTTTGTACCTATTTAATAGTCACCTACTATCTAATTTGATTTGATGTGGTTCTGTGAGAAAAAGAAACGTCCCCCCTGATAGATTACTGTCATCATGTTATACACCAAAACGACCAGTAGATGGCAGCATGGTGCCGTTTCTGAAGGATTTGCTCAGCAGCCCTGATGAGCATGATGCCCTTGGATTGGCCCGGTGAACGGTGACAGCTGTGCGATATCTGTTTGGATTCCATCAAGCTTGAGAGACCAAGTTAGGATTTCAGGCATCATTAGCTGTAACTGCAGTAAAAGAGCTCCATCTGTCAACTCTAAGCGGTTAACTTTTTTGTGCATAAGATGCTGTTTGTACACTGGGGACGTAAATAAGATTGTCTGCCAGATTTTTACTATTATCCAGTATGTTAAACAAATAACCTTGTCGTGTCACTGAAAGGATATTCACAAGCACAAAGACAAACCTATTACTGATTACATGGCTGATTGCTTTTAAATACACCCCATATTTGCATACTTTACTCAATTTAATTTACTGCTCAGCTTAATTCCTTTATGTTTCAAAAATAGTTGTAGTTTATTTTATTTTATTTTATTTTTTTTATAAAAACTGTACAGCTGTGCCCCAAATTGTTTAATAACAACAAATGCATGAGGCCTGGTGTCATAGGACCTGGCGACCGGCCAAACAGCAGGTAGCCGGAGGCAAATGTCCTTGGATCATTCCTGCTTTATGAGATCCAAACAAAGCATTTTGTAAAGTCTGCAGGAAAGAACGATATTATTATTATTATTATTATTATTATTATTATTATTATTATTATTATTATTACTACTACTGTTCATTCACACTGAATACATTGCAATGGAGACCAAGCACCTAACTCCCCTGTCCTGACTTTCACCCATTCTCATCTGGTCACCCGATTAAAGTTAACTTGCCGTGGGCGAACATTAATAGTCCTGATCGGGCTTCCATGATTGTATTTGAAACTGGGCTGTGGAGTTTCTCTAAAGGGTTTCTGTCTGCTTTATGTGTCATAGTCCGTTAAGTGCTTGCCAATAACAGTGAAATATTCGTGCAAATTGATTAAAACTGCCCACTCAGTGAAATGATAATAGTCATACAATGTTGTTGATTCTCTCTTTTCTTTGACTGTAGTGGATTCAGAAGATGGTGTAGCCATTGAAGCTCCGGGAAACCTCAACTTAGACACAGACTTCCTTCTAGGACAAGACCTTGAGTTCGGTGATCCTGATCATGACCACAAGATTCTAGGCCTGGAAAAGTTCTCAGGTTTGTAAACCTTTTCTTTTTTTTAAGAAAGCGATTTAAGCATTTAAAGTTATAATCCTTAAGATTTCAGTCCTGGTTGATTTGGCAGCAACAACGGTTGCCATGGAAACAGCAAGTGCTTGAGCCGCTGCTTTGTCAGAAATATAACAGGAGAGCAACTGGTATATTTTTTTGCACCAATCACCAGCCGGACAAACTCATGATAATTCAAGACAAAAAAGTTTCACTCTACACAATATCAGTGCATTCTAAAATGGAAATTCAAAATTACATTGTGACATTTTCTAAAATGTCACATGAACTTTATTTGCTCTAAATTCAAATTAATTTTGAAAGGAATCATCCTGTTTCCATTTCACTTCATAATGATAGACCACCTCAGCATGTAACTCAAGACAATATCAGGACCTGTATAGACGTGTAGATTGAATTTCAACGTAAAAGCCTTCTAAAATTTCACATTAAGCTATGTTCCCCTTGAATTCAGGTTTTGAATTAAAAGGAAACGTCTTGGTTTCCACTGCAGAGTAATTGCAGACCACCTCAGAGAGTCACTGACAACGTAAGGAAATTCTGAGGTCGAATTTCAAAATTAAAGCCCTCTAAAATGTCATGAGCCATGTTCCCTCTAAATTCAGATTGATATTAAAATGAAATGTCCCATTTCCACAGACCAGTTATACTTTGCAAGGATAGCTGACCACCTCTGAGTGTAACTCAGACAGTATTGGGACAATATTTGTTGAATTTCTAAATTAAATCCATCTTAGATGTTGCTCGTGACATTTTGGATGGCTTTAATTTTGACATTGAATGTCCAGGTTGGCCTGACTGCAGTCATTTCACCAGGTGAACACTATTAATGTGAAGCAGCAGCAGTAGAAAATATCCAGTTTGTTTTAGCAGTAACTTAATAGAGCTCTCAAACAGTGAAGCTGAAATCAGTTGGATAAAATGACCTGCTGCATCTTTTCCTGGTAATCCAACGTGTGAAAGTAGGAATTTTACTGGGACTAGCATGACTTCAATAACAATGAAAACTGCCATATAATTACAGAATGTAAAACACTAAAGTGTTGTTGCAGAAAAAAATGTTGACCATGAATAGTATCAAAAATGAGGTTTGATTTCATTTCAATTTAAAGGATTATAGCTTTAACAGGTGGCGTGTGTTGTTGAGGTCTGCCTGTCAGCTTGTCTGTCTTTATAATGAATCTGTTTTCCACTCGTAAGGTCGATCTATCAAACACATTTTTCTCTCGGTGTCTTAATTGTTTTCAGTTGCGTGTTCCCCTTCCTGCGTGTGTTTCTATTAGCATATTTCCTAAACATCTTAACCCACATATGGTAAATGAGTATTGATTATACAATAAAGCGAATGGGGGGGTATCACACAGCCGGATCATTAAAGCACATTTCAAATCGACTCCAGTTTTGAACCACACTTTCCTGCAGAAAGGACGATCGCATCATTATGTTTTGACTTCCTGCCGTTACTATGTAAAACATTTAATGAATCGCTGTATTACTAAAGGAAGTGGAGGCTTCATTTGTGAAGTATTCGCGCCACAAACGAGGACCAGTAGGTTTTTACAGTTTGTTTGTCAGCGTAGCCCCTCTGTGCGACTGTCAGAGTGATGGAACCACCAGCTCATATTTCCCAGCATGACTCTTTGTCAGAGAGAATGATCTGAAAACTGGAAAAGTAGAGGGAAAAAAAGGAGCTGAGACACCATTCCATTATTATATAAAGGGTCATAAAAATAGGACCATTACCATCAAGGACACCATTATGCGAGGGCATTTATTTATCATCATCATCATCATCATCATCATCATCTGCTGCTGCCTCTGCTCCCCACTGCCATTACCATTTCCCCCTCATCATCATCATCTACATCTACCCTCACCATCGTCATCATCATCATCATCAACTACCCTCATCATCATCATCATCATCATCATCATCATCCACCCTCATCATCATTATCATCAGACGCAGCAGCCTCACCATTATAGTCATCATCATCATCATTAGGCTCAGTAATCATCCGCGAGGGGTTTCCACGGGGCAGATAAAAGGGCAGCGTCGACTCTCGCCCTCCTCACATTTTGCCTCGGCGTCTGTGAAGGAGGGTTGTTTTTCTCTTCTGGCTTGTTCTCTCTCTAGAAGAAGACAGTGAAGCGTTCTTTGTCTTGAAGCTTTCTCTTCCCGTCTCTCTGGGAAAAGTTTCTCTCTTTTTTTTTTCTTTTCATTGCCTGAAAACCTCAGATTGCATGAAACCGCTCAAACCTCGCAAGTAGCGCAGTGAGTATGAACTGTTTCTCTGAAATGGACTTTTCTCACTTTTTTTTTTTTTTTTTTTTTTTTTTTTTTTGCTGTGAAGAGAGATTCTGTCTGTGCTGAAGTCATGTTACTCTCTGTGGTGGAAATGGAGGGGCATTATGTGTTACAGCTTGTTGTTGCTGGTGGTTTTCTTTATACGAGTTTTAAGTCATTCAGTGAGATTTGTAAAAAGATCTGGTTTGAGTTGGATGTGTGCCTCCAGGTGTCAGTCTGACCTCAGTTCTTTTGTATGGAAGTGAGCATCTTGGTTAAACTCAGTAATATAAAATGTGTCATTTATTCTTAAATAACAGTGAAAACATAAAAAATAAGTGTTTGATTCACATACATGTTGTGAGTTTAGCATTGAATTTTTTTCACAATTTATCAGTAATCACAAACAAATGAATTATTTAAAAATGGTATATTTTGGATGTCCATATATTTGAGTTCAACATCTGCAATAGTGATGGTACTTCTGTTTGGTTTAGAGGAACAATACAAATAGTCTTATTTATAATGATAGAGATGGTTGTGTGTTTGTCTCTGATGCTGGTTGTGTAGGTGCTTTTGTGTGACTGGCTATGTTTGTTGTTTTCTGTTTGCATTATGTCTGCTGTACTCAGATCTGTATTGCAAAATGAATATTGTAGGGCTGTATACAGTATAATGCAAAATAAGCCATTCTAGATAGATTGAGGACAGTTGCAAATGTAAACCCTTGGTGTGAAACATTGCAGATTGGAATAAATAGCAGTATAGAAATGTGCTCTGAGTTTGTCAAGGTCTGCAATGACAATCAGTGTTTTGGGAAAGGTCTTTGTTCTGAAAATATGTGCAGTGTTTAAAAACGTGTTTCTTCTGTTTGTCTTCCCGCCTTCAGAAGTAGCTGCTGAGATCGGTTTCTCTGTGTATCCTCTGGGTGAGGAGGAGAGCCCTCCCTACAGCCAGCTCAGCATGGAAAGTGAAACGGACAACTCCCACAGCACAAGCGACAACGGTAGGGATGACGAGGGCAGCGCATCCCAGTCCGAGCCCTCTTTTCCTCCCTACCTGTCCTGCAGGGGCTGCGGACAGCTCCGCGATGAACCTCTGGGGCCGGGCATAGACCTGGTCGGTCCATACTGCCTAAGGTGCTGCAAAGCCTCCAGGGAAGCCAAAAGCACGGACTTCTGTTCACCTTTCGGAGGCATCAGCGGGATCCGCTCCGGTTCCCATTTGCACCTCGACGGTGAAGGGTTGGGCAACGGGATGGATGACAAAGAAATGACAGCTGAGGACAAACTGGCCAAGCTGCACCAGTGCCACCTGTGTGGCTTCTCCTCGCGTTACGCCAACCACGTGAAGCGCCACATGAAGACGCACAACGGGGAGAAGCCCTATAACTGCCCCTTGTGCACTTACGCCTCGGCCCAGCTGGTCAACCTGCAGAGACACCTGCGCATTCACACCGGGGAAAAACCTTACAAATGTGACATCTGCACGTTCGCCTGCAGTTCCCTTGGCAACCTCAAGAGGCATCAGCGCATGCACGTGCCGTCTGCAGGGCCGGGACAGGACATCCCGCAGCGACCTGCCGGTGGCCAAATCAGCCTGAAGAGGCATGTGACTGGGCAAAGACCCAATGAGGAAGTGTCTTGTTCTTCAGCCAAGGGTATGTATCACGTCCTTCATTAATTATTTCATCATCTCCATAACTACTTTGTTGTCTTTTTTTTAATGTTGTGACTCATGATACAGGATCTTGTAACATGATGCATCCTTTGAAAGCCTCAATCTGTCTCTTAGTTTCTAATAACTCATCTTTTTGTGAAGTTTCAGAAGTTACAAGGCCCACTTCAAATGTGAGTTTGGGAGCCCAGAACAATGACTACCTATCAGCCTTTGATGGCTTAAAGGGGGCATCACCACCTCCCGTACCAGCCTCTAACCCAGCTCCCGTCCACCAGCCTCCCCCCCCGCTGAACACCACAGACAGCGGGGGCAGCAGCAGCAGGGCGCCCAGAGGGGGCGTAGCGGACGGCGCCGCCCTCGCTCCTTCACTTTTCCCCTACACCTGCCGGCTGTGCGGCATCGTCCTGGAAGACGAGGACGGCTCCTCGGCCCAGATCTGTGCCAAGTGTACCCTCGAGATGCTGACTAAAGACTCCTCGTCGTCTCCCAACAGCCCCGGCGAGCGCAGCGACAAGGTGTACACCTGCGCCGCCTGCCCTTTCCTCACACACTACCCGAACCATTTGGCGCGCCACATGAAAACTCACAGCGGCGAGAAACCGTACAAGTGCCCACAGTGCGACTACGCCTCAGCGCACTTCGACAACCTCAAGCGCCACCACAGAGTGCACACAGGCGAGAAACCTTACAAGTGCCATTTGTGCGATTACGCCTGCGGGAACCTCGCCAACCTGAAGCGCCACCAGCGGGTGCACTCGGGCGCGAAGCCCTTCCAGTGTGCCGTGTGCAGTTACAGCTGCAACCAGAGCATGAACCTGAAGCGCCACATGCTGCGGCACACCGGAGAGAAGCCGTACAAATGTCAGGAGTGCGGCTACACGACCGGCCACTGGGACAATTACAAGAGACACCAGAAGAAACACGGCCTGGCCACGGACGGGTGGGTCAAAGTCCCAATGACCGGCAACGACGAAGAAGAGGACGCGAGGAAAAGGATGGGAGGGGGCAATCCAGCTCACAGAAAAGAAACAGGCGTTGATATGCAGTATATGTCTAGGGAGGGAGGTCAGACACTACACTCGTGCTACAAACTTGAGATTGTATAAAATTTTACTCAGCAAAACTAAGCTACCAGCATTTTTCTTTTTTTCACAGAGCCTTTATATTGTTTTAGTGTGTGTCGGTCTGTTAGTGTTGTCGGATGTCTTCAGAGGCTGCTAATTGTTTATTTGTAGATCTCGCACAATTAGTTCTGAATATTATGATCCGCTTTTTTTTTTTGGGACTAAATAAAGTGGATGAGTGGAATTGTTTTCTACTCTGCGTTTGTGTCAGGACAAATATACGTTGTCTACTGTGGAAGCCCTTTGACTGTCTTATTCTGTACGTTAGGCTAATTATAACAATCCCCTCTCATATGACAACACATATCTGGTTATTACATTATCAAATACTCTTCATTATAACACATTTTTGCCTGAACTGTTGAGCTGCACTGTGTAGTTTATGTTTTTTTTGTTTTTTTAATAAGGGGTATTTCCTTTTTTTTTTTTTTTTTTTTTTTTTTTTTTTTTTTAAATCGAAGATGTAAGTCTCAAAATTTTATCTCAAATCTTTAAGTTTTCTACCAAAAATCGAATGAAAGAACTTGAATGTTATTAATAGATGATCACATTTTACATAACTTAACTTACTAGCTTCATGAGGTTCTTTTAACTCGGCTACACAGTGCAGCTTTAAGTAAAGACGGGTCCTTATTGTGCTCTGGTAATGGCATGCCTTCCGATTGATTTACTAATGTATGTACTTCTAGCAAAGTGCTATTTAATTAATACTGGAATTGTTTTACCCTTACTGAACTATATTGATTCATTAGGTTGCGTTAACCTAACTAAGTAACTGCATTTGTCATTTTTTGCCAAACCCCTCAGGATTATATCTGTGTGATTTGGAAAACTATAAAGACTATTTTACCACTAAAATTGCATGCACAAGCATTTTGACAGGCCCTCTACAGGTTGTATGGTTAAAGTAAAAGCACAATCAGACTAACTTGTGCAGGGGGGGGGGAGCATTGGGTGATTCCAGAGTAACAAATCGTAATCGAGCATGTCGTTCAAAGGATTTCTTTCCTCTCAAACTTGTACTTTCTACAAATAATTCATTTAAAAAAAATAAAAAATCATGGGTCATTTCGGTCACGTTCCTTTTGATTAATGTTTACTGTTAACTGTGAAAATAGCCCATTCTCGTGTTTTTTACTTGAAAAATATCACACTATTAGTCAGCATGTGAGTGTGTAATAGTTGTTTTATTTTTCTAATGTGGCTGTAATACACTGCTAGGAGTGCATTCTTTAATATATAGAAATGTATTTTTCTTTATCATTTTGAATGTGTGATGTGTCATTTAGTTCCAATGGGAAACATAATAGGGACTGTGATTTAAGTTAACGCTCTTTTTGAATTACTATTATATGCAAGGGAGATATTTTTCAGGTTGCCAACATGCCATGACACAATGGAGAATTGATTAGTGCTGACGTCCCCCAAGTGTCCGTTTTTGTCTTTATGCAGTGTCTCATAAATGCCTTAAGTGAGGATTTTGAAATAAACACATTGAATTCATTTCATTGAATGTCAGACAACAGGCTGGATCTGATTTATTTCTTCTTTCAGCACTCTTTCTATGGATGACAGTGTGTTGATTGGTTAGTCAGTCCGTCACTTTGGTCGTTCACGTTGACATTTGTGGTTCTGAGTGAAATATTTGGGCTGGGTTGCCATCATTTTTATTACAGACATTCAGGATCATGATTACCAAATATCTGCAAAACTGGCATCGCTCATCCCAGCTATACTTTGACTTTAGTGATATTTAAATTAGTAAATGTTGGCATGCTAACGTGCTACACTAAGATGGTCAACATGAGCATCGTTGTGTTTTCTAAGCATGTTGGCATGCAGACGTTTAGTTTAGCTTTTCAGTTTCTAAATTACCTCAAATATAACTTTCTCTCCTGGAATTTCTTGTTTTTTTATTGACAGATGGATCTAAATATATTGATTTGTTTGTGCCAAGAAAATATCTGCCAATTTATTGGCCTGGCTCTTATTATTTATTGACAGACGTGTTTGCCGATATTGATTTAGCTGTTCCAAGAAAATATTAGCCTGCTGTAAAGACACATTAATGAGATTCAATGTAATATTACAAACGAATGAAGGTATGTAGAGTCAGACCGATAAATCGGCTGATATTTTCTTTGCAGAGATTAATTGAAAGCGGCAAAGCAGTCTGTCAATAAGAAACAGGAAATTATAATTAAAGTAAGTTAGAAACTGTGAAGCAGTTCTATAGTTTGTCCTTCAGACAGCACAGACGAGTCTTAATTGTCAACTATAAATTGTCCTGCACACGATATTTCTCGTTTGTGTATGGTGTTTTTAAGACAAATCAGAATATTTGCTTTTGTTTTGTCATTTGGGCTTTAACTAGATAATAACTAAAGAACTTAAAACAATCAGCTTCACTTTTAGTTAGTAAAGTAAAGTTCAAAGGCTACTGTGGTGCTAAGAATTGGTCGAGAGAGGAACTGAAAATAATATGGGTTGCCTTTAAATCCATCATGAACCCAACAAAGTAAAGCAATAAGAGTAGACTTAAAAAAAACTTAAGAAATCCAACCCCTATCTCAAATAAGAGCACAAAAAAGTAACTTGATTGTAAAAAAATGTATCAAAAACTGTCTTCCTAAATGCGACAAATCAATGGGTAAATGTCCTCCCTTCAAAATGCAAAATATAAACCAGGAAAAGGCATTATCGCTTAAACAGCAAAGACTAAAATGGTATCAAACTCACCGGATGTTGGGTTGAGAGAAAAACAGGATCAGGTCTTGGCTTTGTTTACCTGCTGTCTCCAGTCGGTCGACGTACCACCATAAAAAATAAATATTAAAACGTTAAACGTGTAATTTCTCCCCAGCTCCAACCATACTCCATCTCTCCTCCCAAACAAAACCAAAGCTTCCTCCCAAACAATTCTCATTTCCCTTTGTTCCCCTAGGCCACGCCCCCTTACACCTGTGGTAACAGAACACCTGACCAGTGTTGAATTGTGGGAAGTGAGAAGTTAAAGGAGGGATGAGAGGGACACAATGCACCAGAGGTTTAACCTTCCAAGGAATTTCACCATTAAACCCTCTATAGTTATTGCACATATATTTGAATTCTTCTCATTTCCAAATACTACCATGAGGGGAGTTCTCTTGACTTAAAACTATTTTTTAAATTGTTGTGATGTTGGTTGCTCTCTATACTGGGTAAGATTCTTTGCATATTACATCAGACAACATTCTGCTGATAAAGAATGCTTAGCAATGATAAAAAAAACACGAATAAAGTAGACCATTAACAGACAACTGAGAACCACAAGATCACCTAAATCGTATTTATTTTAGCATCATGACATTTGTCGCTGACCTTACCACTAAAATCAAAATGAAACGTGGAATGAATAAAGACAATACAATCATGAAATTTGACATTTTTCTGGAAAAGTGATGCTGATGATGAATCCACTTAAATTTGGCACCTACACATTTATTAACATCCAGGACCTTGCATGGTATTGAATAATGAAAATAAAAACGAATAGTGGTGTCCACATTCCCTCTACTGTAAATGCAACTGAAAACAGAGAAGAAGCACAGCAGTGAAAGAAGACATTTAGTATATTGAGAACATTTTGTTTTCTACAGTTCTGGCTACCAGTGAGAGTAAAGCTGTTGATCGGTTGGCATCGATTTACATTTAAAGGCTTCGAAACGCGCCAAGATGCAGCGCGACAGACAGCACGCCAGTAAAAAATGGAATGACGTGTCTTATAAAACAGTGGGATATGGTCATTTTGTTGCCCGCTCCTCATAAACTTTGTTCGATCCAGCAATTGAGATCACATGAGCCACTTCACCAAAGCACCTTTTCAACTAAATCCTCTGAGATGATTGGCACAATGTACATACAAATTACAATGAACTGAAGCCAAAGAATGATCCCAACAACACGATGAAGATGAAGAAAATCAGATGCAAAATTTGTAAACACTTTACATTGAATCTAATAAAGTCCCCTAAACATTATGTAAACAATGATGCGTTAGTCCATTTAAACTTTTTGTCCTATACAGCTTAGATTACATTTGATCTATTTGATTACAATAAGCTATTGGTGATAAAGATATTAGTAAATGTTCAGAATACTTAATTGCATGTACATAATATAAAAAGTGACATTGTCATAATTTTTTATGTTTATTTTGTGCAAAATGCTTTAGTAAACTATAATTTGGCATTTATGAGAAACCTTTTTAAAAAATGGTTTAAAAAAAAAAAAAAAAGAAATCATTGATGGATTAACAGAGCCCCATGGAAGAAAATGTATCTCCACACAATGTTTGAAGCCGACGCTTCCACTCAAACGTTCATCTCCACCTGTAATACTGTGCAAAAGTGATGGCTTCAGCAAGTGCAAGCAGCTCGGCCAAAACGACCATCTATCAAGTTCTGCAAGATTCTAGGTATCACCGGCCGACACTACCCTTTATTTGAAGCTTCAACCAATGTCTTGTTAAATGACCACTTAACTCACGAGCTGAAAAAAAGGAAAAGTTAAGGCATCAGACTATTTCTGAAGGCAGTATGAGTGACTGTGCCAAAAAACGTAAGCTGAAAACGCCGCTGGTATCCTGCTAGTATATTTTCTGACTTGGCACATGAGTAGCATGACACACAGAGGATCACTAACAGTATAAAAAAAAACATGCCATTTTGGTATATAGCCAAGCCAAACATTGATCATCCATATAAGTAAGCAGTTGCTCTGAATAGTCTACAGTTTTTGAGATCAATTTCAACACATTCACTGGACTCTGGGTCGTTATGAGGACTGTCCATGTCCGGTTCTGCTGTATTATCACTAGTGCCGGGTCTAATAAACATTTGGCTCTCGCGTTGGTGGGGTAATATGCAGCCAGAATTCAGGATCTCGCAAGTTTTCTACATGTAGTTTATAATATATATTAATTTACTTTGTACCTCATGTATCGAACTGCATGACAGAACCTCACATATACTGTGGATGAAACGGCAATCCTTGTGTGAGTGAAACTGAATTCACCAGTAACAAACTATAAAGCGTCCCTATTTGCGTACCTGTAGCTTTACATGCTATTGACTGTACGTTGCCACAAGTTTAATAACATAAGGACAAAGTTGTTTTTTATATGAATATGATGATCGTAACTGAAATATAAATCAAGATGGGCTTTCAGAGTCTAACAGAAAGGACACGGTCAAAGATTAAACGAGAGCTTAAGGCAGCGGTTTCTCCAGGAAGAGGCTACAATCTTGCAGAATCGGAGGAGGCGTGTGTGGCCCGCTCGGCTCGGCTCGGCTCAGCTCAGCTTGTAATCTTTGTCGTCCCAGTCGCTGACGGTTGGATGAAGATGGGAAGTGGGGCGGATCAGGGGTTACAGGTCGTCATCCCCGATTCCCTCGAAAGCATAGTTGCCATGGAAATCATTGCCGCTGATGTCGTTTGCCGAGTTGGAGGCGCTGATCCCTCGGAGGGACACCGAGCTCAGCTTGGTCTAAATGGAATAATGAATAATATACTTAAGACCCAAATGACATTGATTCATAAGAATATATGCGTGTATGTTTTTTTTTTTTTAAAACACAGTTTTTCTTTTTAATAGATTCACAACAGATTTTAAAAAGTCAGAAATATACTCACTGAGAGTTTGACGATTTGTTCACGGTTCGGGTCAGGGGAGTCCTGCAGACAAAAACAACAACAACAAATGATCCTGACGTCAACATAAAAGTCCAAATTCAAACCTTCAAAAACTCAGGCATGTTATTCCATTTCTCACCAGTAGAGGGGGAGATTTCACAGCTTGCTGACTGTCTGACCGGTGGATGGAGCCGCTGTGTCGTTTCCTCAGCATCTAGAAGGAGACGGAGGACAGCAACAGGAGAGAAGAATACAATCAACATTATTGAGAGGATATCCTTTCAATTATGAGCTTTGCTTTGCTTTTACGCGTGTTGTGACCTCTGCAAATGTGTGTATTAAATATAAACAAATTCGATATCAATCCAATATATCCACCGTGCAATATACATCTGTGCTATAACAACAATCATTCTGTCCGTTTATATAATATTTTTGTTATTTTTGTTTTTCTAAAAGTTTTTTACCTATTTATTATACTTTACTGTGTGATTATTTATTTGTTGTACATGTTTTTTTTTAATCTTGTTTTCTACTTATGTTTCTTATTGGTTTGTTTGCACTATCCACTATGCTGCTGTATGCCTGCAAAGTTCCCCGCTGTGGGACTAATAAAGGATTATCTTATCTTTTTCTTATCTTAAATTCAAAAAGAACGTGGCCAATTTGTTCATATATAGGATAAAGGATTATAGGAGTGTTTCATTTATCTTAACACCAACCTTCTTAATGCTGCCGCCTGACTTCTTCACCATTAATTCGTCCACCATCGACTGAAGGCAGATGCTCATCATGATAGCCTGAAATCACAAACCCAAAGTCAATACCATCTTTAACATTTAACAGTATGAAGCACGCTTTAACTCAGCGTCTTTCCTAGACATTTTGAAGAACACATAATGGAGTAGTTTGAGTCAAGAAGAACTGCAGGTCTTACCATACTAATCAAACTAATTCAATGCTCTACCCTCTCATCCTTCTAGCCCCCCCACACTGACCACCCCGGTCTGTTTCCTACCTGTTGACTGGTGATGGTGACCCACTGGAGGCGGTCCTTGCTCATCAGATACTCGAAGGCCAGCTCCAGTTTGACGTCACATTTGGAGGCGCTGCAGGGATTGGTGGTGCCGTTGGCTACCGGGACTTGCTGCAGAGTCAAAGGGGGTGGTGTCGTCATTCCTATGATCCTCCAAATACACCACAGCTATCTGAACTGCTATCAACAACCGCCTATGATTTAAGTTTATTCTGTAGTGGGCTTTTCCCCTCATTTAGCATTCAAGTTAAATATTTCTTCTCCTGTTTAAAATGCATGGAACAGATTTCAATATTTTTCTAACCAACATCCAACTTGCATTCCTAAATCGAGGATAAGCTTGGTATTCTGCTCCATGACTAGAGAGGGTCGTGTAAGCAGCTTAATCACATTTCCTATCCAGCAGCACATCTCGTCTTGTTAAGCTGCCACTCTTAAGCTACTGCATCACCGATGACAGGCAGCCAAATCTTAAGAAGACACATGCTAAAAGATTAACACTGGGGCAATGAAAGAAAGAAAGAAATATGTATGAATACAGAATATCAAAATCCCACAAGAATATGTGGAGCTCAGAGAGACACGGCTTCCCTGGAGACGAGCCCTCATTCCTCATTAATGGAGCCTGAGCTCTTCACTGAGACTATAAACTCGCTGTACCTCCCACCTAACCACACACACACACAACATAACAAAAAGAAGAAATACTGACTAAAACAAAGGTCTCACACACACACACGCACGCACGCACGCACACACACACACACGCACACGCTAACTGTTTATACATTTTCTCTCGGATGCATTATTTGAGATTTGACTACGAGGGGGGTTGCAGCGCTGCACCAAATGAGATGTTTTGAACAGTTTTTTTCAGACGAAAAGGCTCATTAAAACGACTTTGACCTCTGAGAATGAGCTCAGGAATGAACCACCCTTCTGGACAGCGCGGGGGCTCGGCCTGTAATCAAACGAGCCAAGATGCATTTTAATTTTAGAAGTGTTGCCATGTGTACAGATCTCTGTGAGAATGAACTTTTGTAGAATCATAAAAGCCATAACGGCTGTGCTGCAGGAACACTAATGCAATACGAACAGTGAACTGTTTTTCCCATCTCAATTTAAATGAGGTCGCAAGTCTAAAAATGTTTGCATGTAAAGCATTTTTCAGCTAGCTACAGAAATGAAAATTGATCCTCCAAGCTATTAGAGGAACTGTCTTTTTTCAAGACGACTGGCAACAATGAGTGCCGCATAATGCTTTGAATTAATGCTGACACTGGGTGACAATTATGGATTTTTTTTTAATTCCTTAAAAAAGGATTTTGTTATAGATTTCTTGCCAGCTACAGTTTCAAGTAAAGCATAATAAAGAGGCAACCAGAGAGTGGTGGATTTATTAGTTTACATATTAAAATAGAAACAGAAATCTGAGCAGCATCTTAAGTATTGGTCAAGCTAACTAACCATCGGATACTACATTTCCCTTAATGCAACTGGATCTGAATCTTCATTAGACCCACCCTGACTCCTTAAAATCCCACAACACTTTGGGGTAAAAATGATCATTTTACAAAAGTTTAAAGTTTCAAACTCGAGCCGAGATTCCCCCGATGACATAATCAGAGTTATTTCCTCAGTTTAGAGAACTCCTCCAGGACACAGCAGGCATTATAAAACAGGCTTTAACAGGCAGAGTGGTACTACCCTAAAGTGACGCCCCAGATGGTTTGTTACACAGAACCAGCTGAGAAGCACTCATTAAAAACTATTTGGAAAAGGGCAGGCACTTTCAGAAAATACTTGGCAGGTGGATGGACCATCTGTCAATCAAACTGTTACCAAAGCCAGTCAAGAAAAGGGCAAAAACATCTTTGCCTTCGAGAAAAGCTTTCAGTGCCGTTCTCTGCTTTTCTTTCAATGAGGAAATACTCTCCAGTTCCTTTGCAACATCTATCCAAACCTCTTGAGGCACTGCCATTGTTTTGAATGATCAGTTGCCTCTCTGTGTCCGTGGCTGCCAGTAGTTCCTCACAGGACCCTGATTGATCAGACTCACTGTGGTTCAGACACGAACGCAATACTTAAAGCCTGACAGGATGGGTTTTCATATTATCTTGTGATCCTGCCTTTTTCCCTTGATACCACGAGAATCCAGCTGCCGTGAAAGGTAGGTATTCCACATTCTGAGTAAACTGATCTAAAAATGTTGGTGAAATGTCCCGATAATACTCAACACAGGCTGTTATTTTTCCAGTCGTTTCAAATCTGTGTGGCAAGCTGTTTTTTTCCCCCTCAAATGCCTGGCAGACTGTGACTAATCGAGTCTTCTGCCTCCAACATATTCCTTGAAAATAACAAAAACAAAAAGGAAATCTTTCGCTGAAAGTACAACACGGTGTTTTGAGTCATTAGTGAAAATCAAAAGGCACAGTGTGTAGCCGCTCAATCAATCACTGTCATCTTCTGAGCCGAGTCCGACAGATCCAGACAGCACCTCATGTTTACTAATCAATACAGTTACTAGGTGACTGTCTAAACAGTAGCCTCATGCGTTAAACAAATTACCATTGTTGTGTGAAACAGCATCTTTGCTCTTTCTTTCTTTTTTATTCTAAAAAGTCTGTTATTATTATTGTTATTATTATTATTATTATTATTATTATTATTATTATTATGTACAGATGTACACAGAGCGGGCTGTGTAGGTGCTTCCTCTTACCGCATACCATCAGAGTCCCTTCTCGCCAACAGACTATTATCACTTTGAATAAAGGATTGCTGCTCTATATGTGAGGCTGGAGGATCAATACAGCGCTATCCTTGTGTGGGCTGCGTGTTTGGGTAATTGCACTGATGAAGATGAATGGTGTGGAGGTCAGCACTAGGAGTAAAAAAAAACAAAAACGAATGCTTGGCAAGTCTAAAGACTTTAGTTCCTGCTGCAGTGGTGAGATGAGCTTTGTTAAAAAAAAGGCAGCTTTGGAATGACAGGAGCCCTTGTTGGTTTGAGATGGACTCAGGCCAGAGCTGCTGCACCTCTACTCTGCCAGCTCATAGTCTCCTACTAATATGGAGCGATTCCAATTTGATTATTTCACAGCTTCGGAGACACAATCATGCTTGAAGGTGAATTCGCTCATCCTCAGCCTGTCCCACGCAAACATTGTACTTACGGAGGACGTGACTCGCCAACACCGCATGCGTGTGACCTTGAAGCTCCCCTCCTTCATCTGTTCATTGGGCAGCTTCACGTGGAAGTTGAGCTCGTTGTTGCCGGCACTGACGATGACCTGGCAGCCCTTCTCGGGGAAGTCGGTGATACAAGGGTCAAACTTGATATAGCCGTAATATTTGAGAGTCTGACCCAGATGGATGAACTGGAGGAAAAAAAGTTAACAATTTTTCAGATAACTAACATTTTTTGGGGCGGAAATTTCGTCTTTGAATCTGATCCCTGGGGAAAATAACTTTGAATTCTCTACTGGATTGGTGTAATTAAAAAAAAATCCTATCAGGGGAAAAACTAGGCTAATTGCATCACAGAATGCATTAGAGGCAGTGCTCTCTACGGCCTACAGATTTATCCTTGGACAAAGACACTTCAGAGTTATCAGCTCATGTGAGGTAGAATCATCCAGAAGAGACGCCCTTTGCTTACTTCTTTCTTGGAGCCTTTCTCCTGCAGTGACTTGAGCTGCCTGTGCTGTTCTTTGTTGACGAGTATCCAGCCTCGCTCAATGTCAGACACTGTCTGGTGAAGCAAAAACAAGAACTGAAGTTCAAAGCAAAGCAGGTCCTTGCGTTTCCTTCAGTACACGTGGGAGAAATCACACCCTAAGTCGTTCCATGAAAGAGCGCAGGTCAGCAAACAATTACACAGAAACACTCCCTGCTACACAGAGGCAACACTCAGCAGTTCAAGATGATAATCAAAGTTGTAGCCTGAAAAGTGCTTAATACAACAGATCACAGTTGTTGCAGCAAAGGGAATCACTATTAATAGGATCAGGGAGGTACACAGAAGATGTACAGGATTCAAGGTGTTGCAAAGTCAAAACAAGCTGACATCGCAATCAGATAATGGAGACCCGGGGGATGGACAAAAAGCATTTGGCAGCCCGGGGACGTGTGCTTGATTTAGTTTTCTTGGTGTGAAGCTGGCACCAGACAAGCTCGATAAAGAACAACAGATGCAAGATGTACACAAACCAAATCACACATCGTTTGGATTATCTTTTTGGTTCTCAATGCCAATTCAATTTTAAACGTTTTTTTCTTTTCTTTTTTAAGACCACTGTTGCAATAAACGACTGCATCTGGTTTCCCTTCATAATGAGACCTCTTACCTGGGCGTATAGCAAATTCAGGCCCACTCTGTTGTCCATGACATCACCGTCGTACGCCATGTCCCAGTAGCTGCAGAAAGGAAAGGCAGTCACTCTTTACATCCATCTTTTCCCCCAAACATAAATTAAAATGAACAAAGTGGCACAGTTACAATTATAATTTGTTTGAATGACTTGAAGAGTCGTTTGCCACCAAGAATATATCATCTCCTATGACCATTTGTCTCCTCACCCAGCAGCATCCCCCCCCCTTAGCGTTAATGTCATGTGAGGACTACGTGTCCAAAGAAAGCGTCAACTTTTCATGAGTAAATAGGAAGAGGTCTATTTTAAGCTTTGTGACGGAAGCGAGCTTATCAGCAAAATCCAGTGGTTTGATCCCTGGCTGCTACAGTTCGCATGTCGAAATGTCCTTGTCCAAGGCCCCTTGCCATCAGTGTATGAATGGGTGAATGTAGCGTACAGCACTTTGAGTGGTCGGAAAACTAGAAAGATATAAGATATATAAATGCATTCAATTTACCATTGGATCAAATTACATTGAAAAAACGGGAATTAACTTTGCTGAAACTGTGAAATGAGAGTGACTTGGAGACTAAATTCCTCAACTCAATGTCAATGAAATAGCAGTGCAAGAGATTTAATCTCAAGGAGTATCTCCTGTCGAGGTTGAAGGACAGCTGGTATTCTGTGAGTGAGACGGTACAGAGTTTTGTAAGGCAGCGCTACACTTGTATTAGACGCTATTAGTGGTACTTCTGTGCATGGAGATGTATCAGAAATTAAACCACATATTAAAATGGCCCAAATTGGATTACAAAAAAAGATTTAGGCTATATTGTGCAATTAGTGTGCAATTTAGAATACTTTATTTTCAAGTGGTTTTATATTGTAGCCACTGGATGTGAAATTTCTATATTCAACACTGGTTTAAACAGTTCAGGATTATTATTGTCTGAGTTAGCAGAGTACTGAATTTTGTTTTTCCACATGAACTCTTTGGGTAGAATCTAATTTCATTCATGTGTCTCAACGCCTTACTGCAGGCGTGAAGTTTAACATCTTGTAATTGCGTAACACAAGTGGTGTTTAGTGGATGGAAAAGTTGTTCAAGGAGATGTGAAGCGTGCTGCCTGACCACATCTGCAATTCAAAGCAGGTAACAAGGGAGAAAGAAGACGGAGACACACAGAGAAGGGATCTGGGAAGGAAGGGGATAAGAGTGTGGGGGGGGAGGAGTGCTTTTATTTTGCTGCTTTAGGTTCAATTAAAAGTGCCCTGAAAGCCCCTTCTGAGACATATGGTCCTTGAATTCCCTTAATGCATATACAGGCTACAAATGTCCATTAGCCACACTATTGCATTATAAATATATAAGTGCATATTGGTGCTGACCTACAAAAACCTCCACTACTATTCAAATCCCCCTTTTTATTCCATGACTACTCTAACATGAAAAGGTTTAAATTATGTTAATTCAATGTTTAACAAAATCTCCTCCCTTTTTTTAGCAGTTACTTTTAGCCAAAAAGAGCTTTTCTTTTCATTTTGAACTGATCCTCCCCTGGATCGGTTACACTGGGGGTCTGTTTCTTTCCTCCACCTCCACTTGTTAGGTCCACATTCATTCTTTCCTCCTCTTCCGCAGAGAAACTAGGTCAGGAGTACTTAGACTTTCCTTGAGGCAGAAAGAAAGTAAACATCCCGTGTACCTCAGTCAGCAGGAGGCAGGGTGACGATGGAGCGGGCATATGAGGAAGTAGAAAAATGTTGTGTAGAAGAGCGGAGCAGTCACCAACTTCAGGCTTGGTGGGGAAGCAACGTCAGTGTTTTTTCCGCGCATACCCACCCACACAGATCTGCTCCCACCAAGGAGGATTTTTTCACATTTGTTTATTTGCTGTAACATGGCGCTCTTGAGGGCAGATTCTAATTCCCCTGCACAAGCAGCCCTGACCTCCTTCCCTTTCATTGAAGACGTTTTCATCCTTAACTTTTAACTGTTTTCAGAAAAGGGTAAATGAGCCATAAATGGAGCAGAACCAGAGCGTTTTTTTCTGTAAAGCCAAAATAAATCAAATACACCACACGTGCTCTAGTTGGTTAATTGGCTAGTTTGATACTTAAGAATAGAAAGAGTTTTGCTTCATTAAGCTGGGGTTACTTTGTACGTTCAAATAAATTCTCAACACCGAGTATCCACACATCCAATACAGTCCCCTCAAGGAAAACAGCCTTTTTTTAAACTGTCTAATGTTAAAATGTAGTTGGGAGACGATATCAGAGTAGTGGTGGTTCAGATTCAAGACAATTGTTGCGGCTGTTTAAATATAATGAGAGTAAATGACCCGTCTGATTCAAGGGTGTCCAGTTCTCAGTGGCCAGAGCTGAAGATGTTAGTATGTACAAAGAGCAGTAGGGCTGGATGACAAGACCTCAAATCTATAGCAAACAAAATTATCATATTTACTTTTTAAATTTAAATACATTATCTGTTAGACATTAGTGCATGTACTTCCATTATCGCGTTGGCTCTGTTTTTGTTCCTGTTTGTCCTGTTAAAGTACAGTATGACCCGTTATAGATAATGGGCTGTCAGCCCTGTGGTTGGTTAAACTTCAGGTTGTTGTCAGTTCATAGACATTCATTTAAAAATGGAACAAAGGCAAAATTAGGTCATCAGATTCATGTCTATGATATGCCAGTCAAATGCGCCACCTGTCTTGTAATTTTAACTGTCGTCCTTGGCAAAATGAATTGTAAAACTAATGAATATGGTCTCTTTTCCAAATGAACTGCCACAGATGTTGAAGTCAGATAGGCAGCCTCTGGTTAGGCAAACCGCTGCTCTGACAGATTAAGAGCAAGTGCAGATAAGGAATTAAATGAGAAACGCCCAGAATGAAAAAAAGAAAAGAAAACAGTGTCTACTGGTTGACTGATTAAAATTACACAAAGTACAGCACATGTAGTCAATGTTCTGCCAAAGATATCTGACCTCCTTTTTTTTTTTTTTTTTACAAGATTAGACGAAGAGCACATGCAGACCCTGGACAATGAATCACATCTATAATTACATGTGGAGGGGAGCACTTTGGGATGAACATGATAAAAATTCAACGTCATGATGTGAGCAGGTGGTGGGTACCTTTTCCGTAGGATTATGTGAAATTCAGAGCTCCGCAAGCTGGTTATAGATACATAAGGCAGCTCAAACTCCTGCAGCTTCCTCACAACTGAGAGAGAGAGAGAGAAAAAAACAGAGTGTTAGGAACAAGGGCAGCTCCAATAAAGTTAGTCCCAAAGACTTTTGGATAATGATGGTAACAACAAACAACGAGGGAGGGGAGAACTCCATCTGGACAGGTCCCAGCAGGCAGAGTAAAACTTTGTCTGTGTGTAAGTGTATTTAAATGTGATGAAAAAGATAATGGGCTCTATGTGTGTGTGTGTTTGTCCCTAATCTGCAGCTGTTTCATTGCTGCCTGTTCCCTAAGGAGATTGAAGGAGATCTCAGGTGCTTAGTGCGGCTGCTGCTGTGTTTTCAGGCATCAATAAATGTGCACAACACCACAAATCTGATGACTAAACAGCCCCTCGTTTGCCATTAGGTTTGTAAAAGTATGTTTAGGGCTTTATGGGCAGATATGCTGTGTACAGGAAGCAGAAACACATAATGGTTGGTTTGATGTTGGAAATGTCTGCAGGAATAAACAAAAAAGGACACAAACTGAATGCTTAAAAAGGTTTTTTTTAACATTTTTATGCCGACTAAATCATCGGCAGAAAACGGCAAAAAGAACTTTAAAATGCAGATAATACTGGCACGGCTGTTTCAAAACACATTTTCTTGACATGTCTTTGCATATTTAGCCACATTCATTGATTTACACACAGATGTCTGGAAACTTCCTGCGTGTCAGAGAGGAATTGAATTCTTCTAGCTATCCTGTAATGTCAATACACCCACCAGCAGTTTTGTTTGATCTGCGGCCTGCTGCGCCGGATTTATTCTGGTAGTCGAGTCGTATTCAACACATGGCCCTTCTCTTTCATACCACTCAGGGATTCAGATTTAAACTGTGCCAAGAATATACAACATGCCTGCAATATTTGCAGATTCCTCTAAGTTCACCAGGCACCTTTTTAAGCCTGGAATGGATTTGGCGTGAGGTGTGGGGAGCATTTGGCAGGTGGAGGATGAGAGAAGAGAACCTTTGGGATTGAGAGGGGATTTAACCTGACAGCACGGCTGTGATGAATGGGAAAAGAAGGGATTTGGAAACTGAAATATGTTGATGTGGAAAGCTTTATGCCTGTGCCACTTTGGTAGTCTTGTGACAACAAATGTAAATGCAAATATTCTACTATGATTTGCATTCACACAGTTACTTATAAGTAAACAAGTGAGTGTAGACAAATATGTCAGCACCTTTTGAGTACCGGTGTGAGGGGTTTAGGGGGTATTCATGATAAAGAAGGGGGGCACAGAGGATAATGTAACAACACGAGTCAAATCAAAACTTCTATAAAAAATAAATGTTTTTTTAAAAGAAACTTGAGAGAGCCAACACAGCTTGAAAGACGGTAATAATCTGTACCTAATTTGCCGGGGCAGTGCTCAGAAACCAGTAAAGCTGTATATTAAGCCAGGAAGGTGGTGAACAAGATCACAATCATGGTAACATTTAGGGTTTTAGGCTTATAGAAAAGCAATTGGTCCTTGGCTCTTAGTCAACTAAGATTTCTGTAGTTGATTCTTAATTTTCATTTTCCTCCTGAATGACTAAATTGCGTTACATACAATTTAAAAAAGGTCTAACAAATACGACTGACTGACATGAAACCAACTCACAATTGAGACCATGTTTGCAATTCCAGTGAAGCACCTTGTCATATCAATGCATGACAATATACAGTATACACTAGACTAGCAAACCATGAATAGAATATTAACTGGAACTAGATTTTCGTTATTAATGTTTATATTACTTATAAATTCTCTTTTGTTAGGGTGTTTTTTTTGGCCATGCTGCTGCTGTTACAAGGGTGTTACCCAATGGGATTCATAAAGTATCTAACTATTTATTGTCCATCTATTTATGTTGTCCTGCTCCTGTAAACTGACTTGTAAAACTTCACTTATTAACAGTGAAGGACCATGGTACAGTTTTGGAAATAAAGAGAATGAACAAAGTGTTTCATTCATACACAAACATGGCCAATTTACATACAGAAGATGGGGGCAAAGAAAATTATAGCATACAACATATCTAGATAATGAATAATGATGAATAATTTGGGAAACCCAAACAAATACATTTTCCACAACCCCAAATTAAGAGTTTTTGTTTACAGAATAAGAATTACTTTATTTATACCCTGGGGGAAATGTTATATTACAGTTGCTCCTATATATAAACATAAAGAAATATAAGCATTTTGGATGGTCTAATATCTAAATGGTAATGATCTGGAAAATGACTTGACTAATCAGAAGTTAGTCATTTTGCATTTATCCCCAAAAAGACTTTAAAGCTTAGACCACAACCAAAACATCCTCAACCTAAAAAAAACCCTGCACACAGCCTGGTGTGACAGCTAATGCTACTTTAAACACAGCACAACTGTTTTGCATGAACTGGCCAACAAACACAAAGGGCCTGGCTCTCTCTGAGCTTCCGGGCAGCTAATAAATAAGATATAAACTCCAGCCAGCGATACAGTAGGAACTCCAGTAAAAGACGCAACTCTCATGAGGAAATGTGGTTGTTTGTTTTTTTTAATCAAACTACAGTAAATCTCCAGACGTCGAGAGAGATAAACAGAAGACAGTTGCCAGAGCAAACTCTTGAGAATTTAGCAACACCGGTAATGTAACAGCATTAACTCCAACTCATAGTTCCTTTGGTTCTCTGTTTGCAAGAATAATTTGTCAGCTATGTTCTGTGTGTCTTCTGAGAATAGTCCTTGGCTGGCTGATGAAGTTGTTTACATTATTTGATCAAAGCTCTTCCCGTACAGCTCATTTATTTTTCTGGTTATCTGATGGTTTGCAGCTGTAATGTGTCAAAAAAAAAAAAAAAAAAAAAAAAAAAAAAAAAAAAAAAAAAAAAAAAGAAATGCAGCATTTTCAAAAATCTCTGAAAATACATTCCGGGGGGGACTCTAAATACTCGGCAGTAATGAATTATGGAGAGTACAGAGAATACTTTTCTATTAGTAATAAAAGCAAAATATTAGCATTACCTTGAAATTCTTCTGATTCTTTACAAAAATGTTGTTGAGACTTACATGTTAGACCTCCATCCACACCTTCACGGACGAGGAAGAGACTGAAGTAGCCAACAAGGTCGTCTGGAAGGTCGAGCTTTGTTGCAACAGCCTGCAGAAAGATGAGGGAGTATGTTTTCATGATCAAATACATTCCATTCATCTAAGTTTCATTTTTCAGTAAGTTAGAACAAATGCAGAAACAAGATTGAAGGCAGATGGGATGTCAAAAAAAAGCTCTGTATTAAATGGGATTTTTCTTTTTTGTTTTGGTCCTTTTCTACACCGTCTGTGTATTTTGTGATAATTTTCCTGTTGAAAAAGGGGTCAAATCAAACCACATATCAAACAGCAGTACATGTAGTACAACCCTAAAGATGAAGGAGGGCTGTAGCCTGTAGTCTTAGGATTCCATGTATAAAGAGCTTTTGGTTTTGCAAAATATCACAATTATAAATATAGAATTCATCCAAGCAGCTACCTCGATAAGAAAATGTAATGTTTAGTATATATCATCTTTGTTAATATCTATTTCCAGTCCTGCACAAGGCATTATTGTTACATTCCCACACAAAGCAATGGCACTCTCTGACAGAACAACATCATCAACAATTTTTGCTGACTTGTGCTTATAGTACTACTTATTCCTATCAATCAACTCCTGCAGTGCAACCGCAAACAAATATAAACGTTGCAAACACTAGGTGTAACTTTGTATTGTTGAGACAATATACAGGAAATATAAGGCATTTCTGGTCACTGAAAAACACACACACACACACACACACACACACACACACACACACACACATTGAGAAACTCTTTGTTGCGATTAAGAGTACTGTGGCCTCAGACTTGCTGTGGTAAACAGAGGTCAATTGTGGTTAAACTTTCACAAGAACACTTTAACAAAACTCTAACGCAATGGATTAACAGGCAAGAGCAACAAGAGGACAAGTAGAAGTCAAGTACTAAAATGTTGACCTATAAAAACCCACATGTTGAAATCAGTTGGCCAAGGATTATTTTCCTTCGTGACTTCATAAAGTCCTGTCATGGTTGCTATAATCGAGAGGGTCTATATTGACTTAATTTGATTTACAATACAGTCTGTAGTGTCTGTAAAGCATCAGAGCTTACAGAAGAGTCTACATCTGTATTTGCTGTTATGAAAAACAACACAAAAATCCAATGTCTGTAGTTTAACAGACACAAACGCTGCAGAGGCTGATAACACACAGTGTTAAAAACCTCAGATGGTAACCATGAAGACTTCTGGCCACTTAAATACTTAATCAGCACTTTATTGTGTAATTTGCTCAGCAGTCGCCATGTTGAGAGCCATGTTGAGGCAATCCATCAATCATAGATATGCTCTGAATTTAGAATTTAGCTTGTTTAACACAGCGGTTTTTCTAAGATTTTTTTAAAATTAATTTTATTACCTTTTTATGATCAAACTAAATCAGATACATTCACAAATAGCTACTTAGGGGAGTACTGGCTGACAACAGAGTTTTTATGTACTCTTACACAGTGCACACTTACATCAAGGACGTCCTCCGTCTGATCTGAAGTCAGAATGTTGACTGTAACCTTCTGACCGTTGGAGAGGCAGATGTCTAGAGCGACATCCTCTGTGGGAATCTGCTGCGTCTCCTGTGGGAACGACACAAAACATAACAGGCTTTCCTTCAGCTTCACGGGTCAGCTGTGTGTTTTCATTCCTATCGGTCGACAACAGAATCAAACCCAGTCTCACAGGCAGAAAAAATATGGGCTGGTCAAAGAGGAGGCAAATATCCAGTGGAGATAAAAACAAAACAGACAAGCTACCCAAATGTCGAAAAAGAAGTCAAAGAAGGTGAAAACGGCCATCCCAGTTTCTCAGAGCTCAAATTGATGTTGTCCAACAAAATGTCCAAAACCCAAAAGATATTCAATTCAAACCAACAAATTTGAAAAGCTGGATACAGATTATTTTGCCAGTCATTTCTTTAAAAAAATGCTCAATTAATCAAGTAAAACTAAAAAAAAAAGCTAATTAAATAATTGACAAATTGTCATAGCTCCATTTATTTCACTACTCTGGGCTCACACAGAAATTAAGGGAACGGCATTAATTAGTTGTTTGTGCGACGATAAAACAAAATCCCGCAATGAATAACAAGTGAGGAGAATAAAGCAGATAACCCCAGCCTCTGTTGGCCTCAGGCAGTCCATCACCACCGCGGCTAAATCATCGCTTATCTCCCCTGTTTTGTCAGCGGGGGGGTCCTCCAAGTACATCCCTACCACTCAAGGTGCAGATGAAATGACAACACCGGGTGGTAACTCATCTACTATTCTGCACCTGCTGTCCTCACAGTACATGAGGTGCTGAGGAGGGGGGGGGAGAGACAAACACAGACTGTAATGAGAGAGGAAGACAGAGGAGGAGAAGCAGAATGGGTGCGACGTGGCCGCAGACGGATGAATCTGTCCATGAAGGTTATTGGATTTCACAGCCCTCCTGGCTACGCAGGTCACAGCTTGAACGATGACGAACAACCTCGCTACCTGGTCTGAATACCGTCATGAGTTTGTGTTTTTACAACATTATCCACTTCAGCAAATACCTTTTTTGCATTTTTAGTACCACAGATCTGGTGGGATGACTGGTTAGCCTACTTGTTCTTTTTTCTAATACAATCATTCAAAAAAGGATCCAGCTCCAAGACATGATGCAACAATGTTCCTCTATTTGTTAAAAGGTTGCCCAGTTCCCTCAGTAATGTGTCTGACGTAATCATTTCCCTCGTTTCTGCTTGCTAGGCAAACTCATTCTGACACATCTAACCAACTTCTTTAAGAGATAAGAGAACATGCTGACACAAACTGAGACAAACACAGCTACCTGATCCGTGCACGTTACCAAAAGCAATTACTAGTCGGGAAGAAATTACTGCATCAGCCCTGTGGGTTCAGGGAGATCAGCCTTCTTCCTCAAAAGGCTTGTTGACCATGTTGATGCAACAGAGAACAAACGACCTAATGCAGTTAGAGTAGATTCAAGCCAAAGCACACAACCAACCTGCTGTGCTTTCCTTAAGAAGCTGTTGAACATCTCACTGGCTCCAAGCAAAGGATCCTGACGCACTGGGAAAACAAAATGAGCAGGAGCGAAATTAGCAACTTGAGTACAAAATGATCTCACTTAGGGAGGAGCACGGGAAGTCAAGGAGAGATATGTTCGGTTTTCAACTGCAGCTTAACAAATAGTTAAGGGTCTTTAAGTGGACGTTATGTAAACATAAACCTCAGGGGAAGCCATTTCCCAATTGTTCTTAATTTTCCTCCTATAACAGAATTTTTATTGTGTTCCTGCGGAATGAGTTTGACCTTTCAAGGCAATTTAGCTTCAAATGGAAGTGTTTACTGGCATAGGTTCAATAAACTGTTAATTATTACAAGCCAGTTTCATCATAATGTAGTCCCCCGAATTGAAAAAAAATAAAAAATTCTATTGAGGCCGTTTTCAGCTGCAGTGTAGAGCATTTAATTATCTGCATGATAACCCTGTATGACTAACATTACTAAGTGTGTGTGTGTGTGTGTGTCCGCACGCTATTGTCCTTTAACAAATGAGTCTAACCCTTTGACAAAATGTCGGAGTTCTGAGCCATCTGCGTCAGAGGCAGATTGTGTTTGTGGCAGTTCATTTTCCATAACTATGTAAAAAGCCATGATGTAACCAAGTGAACTTGTAGCCAAGAACACCCTGTGTGCGTATGCTCCCAGACTATGAGCAAATACACACTTGAACAACGCTTCCTTGTTCTGCTGTAACTGCCAGTGCTTGAGAGGATTAAAACAAACCCTCTGCCTTGCTGCCAGTTCTACTTATTCGTGTGTGTGTGTGTGTGTGTGTGTGTGTGTGTGTGTGTGTGTGTGTGTGTGTGTGTGTGTGTGTGTGTGTGTGTGTGTGTGTGTGGTGTGTGTGTGTGTGGTAAGTTCACCCTCGGCCTGTTTACAACATTTGGTAAATATGGTGAAACCTTCTAAATTAGGATAAGAAAAAAACTCCAATTGAGCATTTAAGACTTAAAAGAACAACGCTTTTAAAACTGTCACATGCAGACATGTTTACCCCAAAATAAGAAGTTTATCTCCTGGTGTAAACAGCACAAAAGTATTAATTATACTTTATAGAATTCCGTTCAATTCGGAGAAAAGTATGAATCCCAAGAGGTGGCACATCATCACTAGAGAATCCAAACCCACAACATTTTTAAACACCCTACCAGGTCTGAAATACTGAGAAGGGATTGTTTTTTTTTTTCCATCAGGTGTGTCAGCATAACTCTGTCTAGTGAGGCTTTGGCTCAGTGTCCCAGCTCAGTCTGTGCTCAGATCATCAGGTCTTTAGTGAAACACTTTTATGCTTTTATAATGGCATGAATAGACCAGTGTGTGGCTGGACTCCCTGCAGCCACAGAGCCAACTCATTCTTGTGATTGTTGTGTAAAAGCAAATATTTCAAGGAAATTGTGTTTGTGCTGCAAACTATACTGGTACAATAACAAAGTCTAGATTTACTTTCCTATCATAACATGAAAACCCAAACCCCCTCAGGGATACATGCACTGCAATTCAGAGAAGAATAGTAGCAAATTTTTTTAAAAAAAACTGACAAAAACAACCATATTGTAGCTGGAATTTTAATTCAGCCAGAAACGGAGTGAAATGCAATACAACCCATCTGTAAAAAAGTCCATTCAGCATGAATAACTTACCAGCCTGCATGTATTTCTCCAGCTGTTCTCGTCTCTGTTCGACCTCAGCAGGAGTCAAAGTGAAGATCTTCTTTGGAGGGAATGCAGGCACCACATTGCTGCCATATTCTTTCTTTATCTGTTGGTACAAAACATAGGTTGTGTGAAGGTGAGGTTTGCAGAATGACAAGCTATTCAACCTGTGGTTTTTTTTTGTTTTTTCTTTCGGTCAGATGATTAAATTCATTTTTATTTAAATTTAGAAGTGAATGAAAACAGATATATAAGTGTATATGACCAAACCAATTAACTTCAGTACAGGGTAGCAGCATCTTAAATTAAAGAGTCATGGATTCATTTTTCTAAGAGGTACATTCATGCTGCTCGAGATGAATCACAGGTTTATTTTAAGCCCCGTTTCAACGACTAGCCGGTGAAGTTTCCGTGCATAACGCGCACACACACACTCTCACACACAGACACACACAGAAACAGACACACATCTGGAACTCTGAACGTCTAGTCATTCCAAGTTTACTTTGTCTTCCAGCTTCTTGACTCATTTCTTCCCTTTTTTTTTTATCATTTAAGGGCTGGTAGCTTTGAACCATGGAAGCCTTAAACTAAGCCATCACAGATCTAAAAAACATCACACATCAAATGTGGTCTAATTTTAACCTGCATGTTGCTGCAGGCAAAATCTGTACATCATGCTCATCATAAGGAATTTACTGTTTTTTTCTCATTATAAAACCCTCAGCTGCACAGAGAGTGCTTGAGGAAGGAGGGGATTTTCACCTTAACATACTGCCCTTTGGTATTTTCAGTACATCAGCGCCAGCACTGGTTCCACATACAAATCAGCTCTCATAGCCAGAGACACTAAGCAAAGGTAACAGATAAATTAGCTTTCATGGTTGGTTTTAAATAAGCTCTGGCTCTAACAGAAGTGTGACCTTGTTACAAATCTTTGTAGAGGAGAAAAACAGGAGAAACAATTAACATTCAAATTTCTCAGCAATGGTGCGTGCCCTGCAATCAGTGGAGTGTTTTGGGGTCATGCAAACGCCACAGGAAGTCCTCTGGGGTTGGTTCTTAAAGATTTGAGTATGTCTTCCTCACACCCTGTTGCCAGGCAACAGCAACTGTCAGACTAGATAACACAGACTTGAGGACGGAGATGGTAAAGTTTGGGCCTTGCTTGCTTATTTATTAATGTGTGAAAACTAGAGACTGGGCACTTTTATAACGTTGTGTTACAGTATATGCCATGGTGTACACATTTATAGCACAAAGAGCTTACAGGTTGTCAGCTAGAAACCCGGCTAATCTATTTCTTATAGACAATGCAGCTACCTCTGCAACAGCATTTGTTTCCCAAAAAAATGGTATGGTGAGCACTTTCACAAGTAAGTCAACTTTTAACTGCAACACTATAGAAAAAACAAGTAGATGCTAAATACACTAATTGCCCAATAACAGCTCCAACAAATAGCTGCGTCTGTGTAAAGCTCCACTGAGGCAGAGACAGGAAAAAATGCAGGCAACTCAACCCTTTCCAACAACATTTCTTTTCAGATTAAGATGCTTTTCCAAGCAGGTGAAGTGAAAGAAAGGCCAAGAACATTCCTTCCACGTCTCCAACCCCCACAAACCTCTTCCACAATACTGCCCATTTAAATGCAATAGTTTGGACTCTGGGAGCAATAACAGCACAGGACTTCAAGCCACCGTCGTGATTCAAAGTGATGGGGAGGTCTTTGTGTCGCGCGTATCGACCGTACGACACAAAGACGAGTGAAAGGTCACCCTGGGTGGATGTGGTGGCATTTAAACAGAGTTCGGCTCATCTCACAAGCAGAACAGTCACATCTGGTCCAAAGCACGCTAACAGCAATGGGTTCGTTGTGATGGCTGAAGCCTTACCTGTTCATGGAGGCCAAGAAGTTGACTGTAGCGTACCCGACAGTGCAGCACACCGTTGACGTGGATGTTGTAGGCCTGTGGGAAAGAGTGGGGACAAATCAAAACGTGAAAGACTGTGTGGAGGTCTGACATAGTGCAGAGAAACCTATCATCAAACGCTTGTGTGTATCCGTCTGAAAAGCTTGTGGGTGGACATCAAAACTGTCTAAATAGAATAATAACATACATAAGGATAGGAACATAAGAAGGAAAAATAGATACATATAAAATAATAACCTTTCTTTTTTTTCTTTTCTACATGCAGACCAAAGCTGACTGGACTTTCTTCAGATGCAATTCTTACAGTGTCAAGATATAAAACTGGTAAAAGACAGTGAAACAACCGCTATCATACTGTAACCTGAACATACAGTAAGTTTCCCCACCTATTTCCCTCACACCACTTCAAAACAACCTCAATGTCTTCAATCTTATCTTATCTCAACACCATCTGTTTCCTCACTCTTTGTTTTCATAAGGAGGACCAAATAAATCAATTGTAAATTGGATTCAATCGAAAGCTACTTATGAGCAAATTTCAGCTTGCATAATGCATAATGCAGGCTCTAAACAATACAAAAGGCAAAGATCCCATTGCTAAGAGAAAACCCTGGTTTGTTTTGACAGATATACAAGGAGATATCACTGAATATTCATCTGCAAAAACACCATTTGGAAGCAGCAGTCCAAATATCTGCTAGCCATCATGTTTAGAGCCAATCTCAAAGAGTAAATCTTTTTTTCATGCCAGATGCCTCATTAAGCATTGGGAATGATACTAAACCACAAAAATAACAAAGTGATACTTTAAATATACGCCCAAGAAAAGAAAAATATCTCTTAGTTTGCCCAAATACTGACTCGCTTACAAAACAGCTCTCTTGACCTGTAAAATAATCTTGTGTTTTTCGGAAGGTACCACAAGTCTGATTATTCAAGTCTGTTCATATTTATTTAATTTTTTAGAAAATGGTTAAAAAAAACATGACTTTTCCACCACCACACTGTCAATGGTCAAACTCATGGTCAAAGGCTGCTAAATGTTTGTCAAATATTGTGATTAAAAACAAAACCATTATTAGAACTAAAGACGACCGAGATGCAGATTATCTTTCCTTCCTTTTGCTTGACACAAGTATCTAAATTGCAGATTGTTTTTATGATTTATTTATGAGAAAAAAGTTAAATGGCCTGTAATAGTTGTTTAAACCCTGAAGACATTTGTCATTGAAAATAAAACGTGCCCTTTCATTTGCTAAGAGATATACGCGTCCACCAGCATGTGTGCAGCTCTGGTCGGGGTAGAGAGGAAGTGGGCTCAGTATGCTAGTATGTCAGGGCACAAACTGTCAGTACTTTAATCTTCCCCTTCTGTTTCAAATGAATATGTATAATAAACATGGTGGTAATCTGTCAAAACAAAAAACAAAAAATGTAAAAGACGCTTGACACCACTTTTGCATGCACTAATCAATCAATCTATAGTTAAAAAAAAAAAAAAAAAGTAAGAACAAACCAAAACTTCCAGAGGGAAAGAGGAAGTATAATAAATGGAGCAAGGCCAACGAAACTGAAATGTGTATGTAGGCAGAATCCAGGTCGGAAAGGAGAATGAGTATGCAGAATGTCTTGGCTCTTTTTGATAACACACAAAAAATAACCCTTCATTGTTTTGTATAGCAAGCAGTTCAACTCAGGGACAGGGACAACAATCAAACACTTCGATCTATTGTGCTTTTCTGCACACTAGCTCCAAAACAAAAATGTATTTAGATAAGGCACACTCATTCCAGTCAGATCTTTATCAGGCAAAAGGCATTTAGGATCGATGAAGATATGACTGGAAACGAAACATTGTATATTCAAATACATTTGTAGTTCAGGGTCAGTTTGCAGGCTTGACTCTTTTTAGCATTGCAAATGTCCAATAGCCCTGTGCCTACACCTACATATTTTCACTTATATGAAGTATGTGTAGGAAGAAATCAATTCCAGCCTGAGGAATTTTAAGATAGGTGCTTGTTGTAGCACATTTTAGGTTTATACATATTGCTCACTGGCAGATGCAGGTTAATACAAAACTATAAACAGAAACAGATGAACTTGTCTATTATAGTTCCTACCTGTTCCTCATCTCAAGTAAATGAGTCACCATCACTTACAGTGCGGCAAAGTCTATCTCTCTTTTTTACACACCCACAAACAAAATGTGAACCAGAGAGGAAGATACAAGTCCAACAGACAAGAGGAAGTGTGAGCACTCAAAATAAAAAGATATGTCTGCTTGCACCATATTTTTTAAAAAAAAAACGCAAAACTGCAGCCCTTGTTATTCTAAAAGGCCTTTTGCAAACCGTGCAGTTTCTGTGGCTTACTGGTTCCAAGGTACACATCCCATCTCTCAGCATTATAATCAAGCAAAGTCCCTTCCTGTGGGATAGATACAGGAAGGTCACAATGACAGGACTGCCAGCTGAGAGGTGAAAAACAGTCGCTTTAAAGTTCACACTGCAATCTAATCATATTACTGCGCAGCTTGCACACACACCATTAATCCATGAAACATAAAAGTGTTTTAGTTTAAATTCAAAGTTAATTTAGTACTTCTTAAGGCAGCTGGGAGATGAACATGTTTAAAAATGAATGAGCTTATTCCAAGATGTTTTTTTCCCTCCTTGGAGCACATGGAGTCAAGATGGAAGATAGTCATTCGCAGGTGTGCGACACTGAGAATGGCCAGCGTGATGTCACATGGAAATCAGATGTTGCAGATCAAAGCATCTGGAGAATATCAGAATGGTAGCGTTCTTCTATGAAAGAAACATTTTTTTTTTTTTATGAAAACTATAGAAAGAATATTCTAAAAGTATCCCAGTTATTTGTTGCTATGGTGTCATATTGACAGGAAACACACTTGAACCCAAGCTGTTCCCTAGCAACGAAATGACTGGATAGGTCTGGTTTATATGTTAATAGACACACATTCACACCAAGAAAAGGGAGAAAATACTTTTAGTTGTCAGTAATTCTTCTGAACAATACTGCCTCTGCCACAGACTAGCACAATGTATCCTGACTTTGTCCATAACTAAGGAAACATCCATCGTGAAACATCCACAACATGTTTGACGTCTATGATGCTTCATACAGCAGCCCTTTACCATACTCCATTAGTTGTCCTCTCTGACCACTGCAGAACATGTCAGCCGTTGTCTCAAGGCATAGCAATGGCAATTCAAAATGCTTTAGATAAGATATAAAACAACATTAAAGACAACGAGACAAGTGTCAAGTAAAATAAACACACAGTTGGATAATAGGAAACCTGCTGAACAACAACCAGAGCAAGATGATGGAGCCACAGATTATTGCTGCTCTTGATGTGTGGTCAAGACTGATATTGCTGTTAGTTGGGGGACTTGACAATAAAGTGAAAGCAATGTTGGCTGTAAACAACATGGAGGAGTGTGACATCATGGCGGCAAACCTCAAATCTCACGCAGATTTCAGGGGCTGACTTAAACCTGTTAAACAAAAGTGACTCGCAAAAGGACTGATGTGCTTTATGTGCAAAATCTGAGATTTTTGGCAAAGTCTCTTGATGTGGCGTTGACAGTAAATGACAACATGTCAATTAGTACCAACTTAAGACACATCATAACAATGCAACATTTTTGAGCCACATTAAAACGTTTACCAGGTGGAGGTCGATGCCGGATATAATGTAGCAGCATTATGAAGAACATAGGGTGCAAATTTCCCCGCTGCGGGATTAATAAAGGATTATCTTATTTTATTAATGCGTCCTCACATAATCACATTCAATCTATGCAGGATGTGTTGGAGGTCAGGAAGACTTTTACTCAACTTCCTCACGTTTTAATGACCTAAATCAGGTAGGTTTACTCGCCTCACCTGGATTGCATCCTTATGAAACAGAGTAATTGCATTTGAGATACAAATGAGTATTTATACATACTTACACCATACCGTTATACCATAAATATACTGTATATATCTTGCATTTCATTTATTATTTATCTGTTATTTATGTATCTAGTATACTGCACTGCACCTTTACTGCTTCTTTTTGCACTTCTGGTTAGATGCTACAAAAACTACATTTCGTTGACCTGGTACCTTGTGCAATGACAATAAAGTTGAACCTAATCATCTAATCTAATCTAATTTGTAGTCAAACATTATGCCATAGTTTGGCCTATGGTGATGCACCACTGTTCATACTATCAGATCATTTATAACAGTAAACAGAGGAACTGGTGCTGCATTGACATTAACCCGACCTGTAGACAGCATAAAACACCAATGATCATGCTCACCACATAGGTTGATCCATTTTCTCCCGAACGGACCTCCGTTTCGGGGATGGAAAAATGCATTTTTCTCTGGGTGTCTGACGACCAAAGTCCTCAAACGCCACAGCAGCGTTACGATGGAGAGGAAGGACACCACAGTTTCACCACAAAGTCCACTGCAGTGACTGTCGGCGGTGACTACGGAGGAGGAGGAGGAGGAGGAGGAGGAGGAGGCGGCTCTTTATCTGCTGGTTTGTAGTCCGAGGAAGGCGCTGCCAGGCCGGGGGAGACTGCTGACGACTTTACTATCTGTCCAACAACAAGTCATGCACCGACGATCATTCGCACAAAACTTCTCCCACGTCAGTGTCAAACTTTTCCAACTCCAGTTCCTGCAGCAGCCATGTTGCAAGTGTTGAGTAATTGCACCCTCAGTGTTGGCGTTTTAAAAAAAATCCCTTTAACGCACTTTTAAACAATCCGTGATAACTTAAAACCACCTACTGTAATATTTGAGTTTCAGCGTGTACAGGTGACTGTATTCAGATGAAGTTTCGGCTGAAGAAGGTGCAGTTTCTTCCTGCAAAAAAAAAAAAAAAAAAAAAAGCCCCAAAAGCGTCGCAGAGTCGGTGGCAAACCTTTTTTTTTTCCCAAAATATGAGGGGAGACTGTTACACTTTTTGTGCTTTCATTTATTTGGCTTGTCAACTACATTTAGAAGAAGAAAAATTGATACGACGACGAAAGGTAACTCATGGATAAGATGTGAAAGAAATCGCAGAGAAAGGAAGATGCACCAGCGCCGCTATGCCATCCTGTGCTCGGTGTATCTGGTGGCCCATCAAGAGGCATTGCAACAATCCTTCTGGGCGAAACCAATCGCGTTTTCAGCCGGGGGGAGGGGGGGGTTCACTATTCGAGGGTAAGAAAAAAAGGGAAAACAGGCTTAATTTCCATCACACGTTTTAGATTAAATTATATAAGTGTGTAATATCATAACATGAATTTGTCAATATGATGTTTTTTCAAAAGAAATTTAGCTTGTAAAATCATCTAACTTAAAATCCCCACTTGATTTGTTCCAACCCAAAGTGACAGTCGAAATCGAAAAAAAAAAAAAAAAAAAATCGTCTAGATTTTGTAAACAATTCTAGAAATGTAGTGAAATAGGACGATATTATTACAAGATACTGGATGTGCTTTTGTCATAAGTAGAGTATAAATGAGAATGCATCTTAGGTTTTACCAAAGGAATCCATTGATTGCATAAAAACATGAAATTAAGGCTTTGATTGGCTGCAACATTAATTATTTATGAATATTTTTGGGGGTTTATTCTGCAGACAAAAACAAACTGGATGCTTATTGTATGTGTCCACGCGCTGTGTGTTTTTTTTATTGATTACATAATCAGATACTATGAAATAAAATGCGCAACAAAAATTGAGTGTATGCGTAATTGCAGCGCAAAATCGAGTTAGACTTGTAGATAAAATGTTGGAGCAGCTTCCTGTCACGTGTGCGCTACAGTAAGGTCATATGACTTCAGTCGTTGAAAATGAAAGCTGGGTGCAGCCAGCTTAAACCTGTACTGCTTGTTTTGATTCTGAATTTATGTTTTTATGCAAGTTATCAACTGAACGAGCTGCAGGTAAGACTTATATTCTGCAACATAACATCTGTGGACTGTAATAAGTAAATGACACATTATATCTATTGGAAAACAGATAGTTTTGGTGGATGTTCAGTAAGTTATCTGTATTTTCTGTAATGATTTGTAATTGGCAGGTATGTGAGCTCTGCAGTGGCGCAGTCCTGAACGGCACCGCAGTGGGCCGGTTCTGCTCCTCATCCGCTGGTCGGATAGACGGGCGATGCTGCTTGAAAAATGACAACACAAGCGACCCTGAACGCATCATCGGGTAGGAGTTTAATGTCGCCTTCAATGTCTATCAGAAATATTTATTACATTTTAGTACACCTTGACAAATGGCCTGTGCATAAGAAGTTGTGTCGAAAGCAAATTATTGATATTATAGAACACTATTATAAATTAAATAATAATAATAATAAGTGACTAGGCAAAAAAGTTAATGTATTTTTTTATAAGATACTCATATTATCTTTAGATATTCCTAGCTGTAATTGTTTGTATTTGTTTATCTTTGTCAATTTGATAACTAGGAGTGTTTATGATCCATTTTTTGGTCCCGGTGTCATACCTATGACAATCTGTGTGTTGCTGAAACTTTTAAAAGTGAAATGTTAATAATGAATTTGTTTTAACAAGTTTTTTTGTTTGTATCAGGTTGGATCTGTCCAATTGTTCACTAACTCACGTGGAGGATCTTCATGGAGCGTCAACAGCATTAATGATGTATGTATAGTAACTACAGTTTCATAGGTTTTTACATAACACACAGTATAGGGTATAGGCTAAATATATCTAGACCCTCCCTCAGTGACTCTGTGAGGTTATTTTTAAGGCAAAGTAGAAGACCTGAGCTCATCACCACAGTATATGTTAGTTCCACATGATAAATTGTTGTAGACTGCTGCACTCGAGAAGTACGTGGGCGATTCCTCCGAATGTTTGTTAGTGTTGATAAGTTTGTTAGGTGAAAGTTTCTATTCCCAGCACCAAATAAAAACTTTCTCTCCTACTTGCAAGGACCTAAACTCTTCAACTACTCTTAGGAGAGAAGATCTCTTACAACAGAAAGAAATAAATAGAGCAAATTTAGATTAACCCCACACAAGTACACAATTAGAGCACTTCATCAATATCCATATGGAACCATTTGTCGTTGCCCCTTTTAACTTTAAAAATGTTGCTTTGCAGAGACCTCTCCCTCAATCCCATTGTCAACATCAGCGACACGGCATTTCAAGGATTTATTGAGTTAAATTACATGTAAGTATTCTGTTGCAAAAACTGAACTATGACAGCTGCTCATGAGTATATGGCATTTTTTCTTTAAAAAGTCCTTTTATGTGTTTCTGTAGGATTTTGCCACAAGACATAGTTTGTCCAGGGGGCAACGCTTCTTGGGAAAAGGTGGAGTTCAAAGAGGGAAATCGCCTTTGTGAAGGCCAGAGGGATATGTGCAACCAGACCGGACAGCTGTGTAAGTTCCCACCTGATACTCTTCAATTGTGACACAGCAGATATAAAACTGTAGTAGCCTTCTGGTAATATTTGACAACTGTTCATTTGATAATTATTAACCATCCTCAGCCATTAACTGCCCAGAGAACTCCATCTGCGCCCCTTATGGCCCCAGCTTCTTTGAGTGCAGCTGTGAGCACAACTTTCATGGATACAAGTGTCTTCGAGAGGTCAGTTCTGCAAGCAGCTTTGTTTTAATCATCCAGATTCTGTATTTCATTATCAAGTTCAACATAAGTGCATGTGAATCTTTTTGATTATTTAAAGTTGTGTTTTTATTTTCATTGTCAATAGGGGGAGTTTCCTGTTCTCCTGGTGTTTGGGCCTCTTGGGGTGTTTATGGTTGTGATCTCGTTCCTGCTGTGGGTCACGCAGAGACGTAAGGTCAAGTCACTGTGACGCTGAACTGCAATCGAATCCTTTATCTGCAATGATATACTGAGCTGAAACTGAAAGGGAAAATGATGACACTAAGCCAGTGGTGACAACAGGCTATTTTTTTTTTTAAATATTAGGTTTTATATTTCTTTATTTTATCAGGGTACATTTTAAAAACTGGCAATTTTTTGGGGCAATTTTAGAGAGATAATTAATTTCAACGTGTTGCTTGAAGTTTTAAATTGTATTTACATTTTTGACAATAATACAACTGTTACAATTATGACTCTATTTTTAAATGTAGTTGACTGACACAAAATATCAACAAAGTGATTGTGTGTGAGAAAAATGCTGAGGATTCGCTTGCTGTTAATTGTGCCAAACCTACACTGTATAAGTGAGTTAACACAATGGAACTACATGTCCATATGCACATTTTAGGGCATCTGTAGAATTTGGCAAATTGTTTATTGCATGGTGAACATGTACTTTAGTCAGAGCGAAAAACAAGTCCGGTTCACTTTATGAATTGTGATGTGAACCATCAAGATTTTCTGTATATAAAAGTATATTAAAAAGTAAGACATTGTGTTTAACTAGAGGACTTCAGAATGTTATTTAGTTTTTGCTTTTACTACATTTTGTATGTTTCGTCTACAAGAGGAATCAAGTGAGTTTCACTTACCTCATCTGCTAAAATGTGCTCACTAGTCACATGAGGAAAAAAAAAACTGTCAACGTGGATTGGGAAGTGGTTCGGATACCTCTACAAAATAAGATTTAGGTTTCTTATGACATATTAAAAACAATAAATATATTGCTATGGTTTAGTAACCAAGAGCATTTTCTAATAAATGGCTACTGTAAAGGAAACGGTGGGTAGCTGTGGATAAGATGTTGCAAATCAAATGAGATTTGAAGCATGTGAGCATCATTTGTTGACTTTGTGGACATAACAATAAACTGACATCCTTTGCCAAAAAAATTGTTTTACTACCTAGTTTATGTCTCCCTCTTAATCTTGTCCAATTGATCCGGTCGTTTAAAACTAGTCAGAGGAATTTTATTGCTCGAGATATTGTACTGCAGCTCCGAGTAAAATTAGGCTCCATTTCTTTCTGATTTAAATCACATGCTGTGGTTGACAACGGATGCGTGTTGTGAACCACAGTTGAATTGTTCTGCTCTAAATCAGGCAATTAAAGGTTCTGTTATAAAGAAACAGTCACAACATGGATCTAATAAAACATCTTGCCTATACCCAATATTTAAATGAAGACAGAACTACCTTCCTCACCCACAGAGAAACAAATCTCTGTAATTATCCAATCCTTCCATAAAAACACACATAGACTCCGTTTAAAAATGTTTATGCCTTTTCAGATATATATTTATTGCATGCTCAAAGCACGATATTGTGTTGTGTGCAAGCATTCAAGCTCACAAACTCCCCCATCAAAGAACACACACACACAGAAACAGCCTCTGCGCTCTGACTGGTGAGAGCAGGAGGTCGTTCACTGGTCCACGTTTTTCACTCGAAGCACCACAGGGACCGAGGTGCACGGGATCATTCCCAGATCTGTGATGACTATGTCCACGAAGTCGGGCGGCGTTACGTCATACACGAGGTTGAGCAGGCCAAGTGAGGTAACTTCCTGCCAGTGCTCTAGTTGGGTCTTCCCTTTACGGGTCACAATGAGGTCATCAGGGTCATCTGGAATTTAAATCGATACACAGGTCAAATTGAGCAAAAAGCAGGACTTAAAGTTATATATTTATGGAAGAACTCGACAAAACCAACCAGCCAACTGACTATTTTTTTTTTCCCGTACCTAGTTCATTGGACACGAAGGAATCAGTCTGCACCCTCTCACAAAACTTGTAGGTCTCACAACACACCAGCACAGGCACGTTAAAGGCTTTGGCCACCAAGGCTATCTGTGACGTCCCCACGCGAGACATGACGTAACCGTTGGCCAGCAGAGCGTGAGCACCAAGGAACACCTTTGATACCTATGGAGGTCCAAGATCAAGACATTATGATATAAACACAAAAAAAAAAGAAAAGAAATACTGGCTTTGGCTACTCTTTGGGTAAATATAAACGCCTTGCTCTATCTACTAAGGGCTCGAATGTGTGAATGTACCTCTGGAAGGATGTAGGAGACAGCCGAGATAAGGACGTAGGTGCAGCTGATGCCTCTCTGGACAAGGCGCCTCAGGGCCTCCCGGCCCTCCAGTCGAGGCCTGCTATCCACCACGATCACACGGAACTTCCTGTTCTTCTCAAAGGCCTCGCAGAGGATGTGGTTGACCAGTGACGAGCTGAGCATGGATGAAAGTATAGATGGTGGTTTATGTTAGAATATTTAGAAAGAAGGTGGGAGTTTAATAGGCGAGGCAAGAAATAGTACGATAAAGTGATAAGAGGGGTTTAAAAGCAGGACTTTAGGTCTGGATACATGAGTGTTGTGTTTTGTTTTGCATGACAAACAATAAAGTGGTGCTTGGAAACAGGGAACTGTGAAGATTCTACCACTGAAACTAAAACATACACACGCAAGTCAGCTTTAAGACGCTTACCATCCATAAACTAGGATGACATCTCCATCACTGATCTTTTCTATGGAGTACTTGGCAATAGCTTTAGCAGCAAGGATGATCTTCTCATTAATGTAGTCCTCGATACAGCGCAGCAGTTTGCGCTTTGCCTGAACAGAGAAAGAGAGAATTCATGAGGGGGGAAGAGATAGAGACTGTATATCAGAAATATGAAGTCTATTGTATCTATGGAATATACAACAAGTTAAGTTTATGATCTCGGGTTAAATTCTGAGAAGAAAAAGTGTGACAATACCTCTTCTTCTTTGCATTGACTAGGAATATTGGAGATCTCTTTCTTGATGTATTTGATTGCATTACCCATGCTGGCTGACAGAGGGCGACATTGATTCAGAAAACTGCAAGAAAAATAAGACAGAAGAAGAATTTTTTATATGTTGAACAGTGAAATGTAAAAAGAATTTCATGGAGTGACACATGAGGAAAACCGTAATGAAATGCTGGTTAGTAAAACTAAACTAGTGATGATGCATGAGTAAAATTGAAACACTTGTTTTATACCTGATATAAGGTTTCAGCTTGTTGACCAAGTCTCTAGATAGCTCCTCATTTGGAGGCGTAGTATAGTCTCTTATTACCTGAAGCGGGGGAAAAAAAACAATGCTTTAGTTTGTTGACTTTAAATCTATTCGCAATAGAAAAAAATATGTTTCAATCTAACATAAATAAAATAAATTTCTGAAGAAATTGCAGTCAAGATGGAAAGGAAAATAGGATGGTTATGCAGTCAGACCTAATAGAGCTTCGTACCTGTTTGAAGGCATGCAGCAGGGCGACAGAGCGAGCGTTGGATCCGGCCACAATGCCCTGTGAATACTGGAGACCCAGGCGAACAATAGCAGGGTGAATCACTGTGGAGGGAATGCTGCAACAGACAAAACCCGTCAATAACAATAAAAGGGATTTAAGATTATTTTAAGAAATGAAGATTAAATGGTATACTGTCAGTTTACCCAAGTTGCTGTGTTAGAGGGGCTTTGCGACTGTACTGGTGGAGATGAGAAAACAGGCTGACTTTGTAGCCGTAGTCCGACCGGAGTGGGATCTGAAATAAAGCAGATTCGAGTCCACTGCCATCAATACCCAGTAATTCAGTGGTTAATACTGAGATCATGAAGGAAACACACAGTGAAATCACACATAGACGTAAATTATCAGTTAAGTTCAATGGATCACAAGGAGAATTAAATGTTCCTATAGAACTAAAAAATCCTGTATTACTAGTCAAAGGCTACTGTCACATAACATTTAGTGAGACTTGTTCACGTTTACCTTTGGCAACACAGGAAACCTTATTTATATGATGTATATTTTTGTTGTAAATGCTCTCCAAATACAGAGAAGTATGGAGTACAACCACAGACCTGCACAGCAAACAGCTCAGTGTCGTCGGTAAGCACACAAAGAACAAAACGATACATTTAACATGTTACCAACTCTTCAAACGAACACAAACCACCGACAAACCACCTCCGTCTCAATGGACCGAAAAATGAGTTTGCATTCTCAACTGTTCCATTTACTGAGTGGTGCTGAAGTACGATAACAATTACATGTTAGCAAACAAAACTAGACGGATGTCAATGGCACACATATTTAGGAAAGTCAGACCTTGACATTTGTAGCAGCATTGCACCCTGGTGTCTGAAAGAAATGTTAGGTATGATCACATGCTGTTATAACTCATGGTTATGTGAGGCTGCAGCGAGTGACAAACATGATTAATAAACACTGCAACTTAAGGTTATGCTTGTAAGTGGCCAGAGAAATATGCTGCTCCAGCACATATAGTCAACAAAACAAATTATATAGTATGTTATTTGCAACAGGTATTTACAATGAAGTTAGACAGCAGTTTTAGTGCGTGAGAATTAACCAAAAAGGCTAATAAAAAAGATGGTCCTAAGTTTGTGACTGGCAGTGCGAGCTCATTACGTCAGGGCAAGCTGTGCTGGATCAGACAAAGCATTCCATTTTTGGACAAAATAAAGTAGCTAACCTGTTGTCTTTCCAATTTCTTTGCCAGTTTCCTTAAAACGTCCGGGTTGTCCACTTGGACATGTTCTGGGAGCCTCTTCACCACTGGAAACACACATAAAAAGTGTGACTTTCTCCACAGTATATAATGTATAACTTCAGATTGTCACTACTCATGCTGGCCTTCTGGCTTCTACAGTACCTGGCTGCAGCTCACTCGGCGGTGCTTTAGGTTTCCCCGTGGCGGCCGGCTGCCCCACGTCTCCCTTCTTGCCCTGCTTTGAGGCCCTCTCAGCGTCTTGCCGAGCTCTCCTCTCAGCCTTCAGGTCTGCTTTACTCTTAGCCGGCTTTTCTGCCGGGGCAGGCGATTCTGAGGCAGGCACAGGAACCGGAGCAGCCGCGGGCACTACTGAAGGTAGCGAGACACAGCAGGGTCAGGGTAAAGATCACTCACAGTAATGGATCTCACTTTTATTGGTAAATATCACAGATAGAATGATTGTGACTGTCCGATCAATATGCACCTTTCTGTGAGGGTTGCGTTGGAGGCTGGGCAGCTGAACTGACAGGCTTCTCTTCTTTCTTCTTCTTCTTTTCACCTTCATGTGGAGCCTTGTCATCTTTTTTCTCTTTGCCTTTCTTATGCTGTTTCTTCTCTTTCCTCAGCCGCTGCTTCTCCTCTTTGGTCAGCTCTCTGCCTTCAGACTGTTGAGCAAACACGTCGAGAGAGAAAACATTAGTGTTGGGCCCAATAGGTTATTTATTGCCTTATAGGAGACTGTGGCAAAACTCAAGAACACACTAACCTTTACTCGTTGAATGTCATCTATACTGCAGAGTCCATCTGTGAAACAACCAATGGATGTGTAAATGATTGCATGCATGCATCTCACACCTCTGTAAGTGTGTTTCATGTAATGACTGAGCAGCCCTCATTACACACCAGTCCTTCAGTTCTGGTGATGCTGTTAGCTGGCTGTACAGAATGCCATTGAACTGTCTAGGTTTAAGATAAGATAAGATAAGATAAGATGCATCATGCTAAAGAAAACAGTCACAGTTTCACTTATTCTGCTCGTTAAAAGAAACCATTTAAAAAATGATGCAATAACACGACCACCTCCTGTCTAGCGCAGCGGCATGCTAACGTTAGCAGCGTTAGCTTTGTGGGAAAATAACTCCGCTACAAGCCAAACTAATAAAAACACAAAACACAGCCTACATGTGCGAGACGTGCTCGTGGCTGCGCCCACCGCTACGTTATCAAAATACCCGTAGACCGTATTAAAGTCCAGCTGTTACACTCTCCTGAACTCACCTGTCACTCCACTGTCAGCCATGTTTACGATGCTGCTTAACTTCCTCTGCTGCTGCTGCTGCAGAAACTACCGACCCGGGAAACGCGTATCGCCCCCTGGTGGCTAAACGCGATACTGCTACCGCCTTTTAAATCTTAGAGGCGGCTCCTGTACAATGACAGGATATTTATTATCATTGGTTATTTTGTTGTAAAGGGTTGTTGGTTGTAAGGTGTAATTGTATATTTCACCTTAAATGACAGCATCTACACACTTTTGTAACAAATGTCTGCTCACAATGACCAGACCTTGTTGCAGTTATTGTGTTTATGTTTAACAATCGATAGAGAATTTAATAATAATAATAATAATAATAATAATAATAATAATAATAATAATAATAATAATAATAATAATACATTTTATTTCTAGAGCGCTTTTCAGAGTACTCAAAGACGCTTTACAGACATTTAAAAACAGCATATAAAAGCTAAACACTAAAAACTTAAAACTTAAAACACAGCATTAGTCAGACATTAAAAGCAGTTTTGAAGAGGTGAGTTTTGATTTATGCTCACTTTCTCAACTTATACAGTACCAGTCAAAAGTTTGGACACACCTTCTCATTCAATGGTTTTTCTTTATTTTTCTTTTTATTTTTTTCTACATTGTAGATTAATATTGAAGACATCCAAACTATGAAGGAACACATATGGAATTATGTGGTAAACAAACAAATGCTCAACAAACCAGAATATGTTTTATATTTTAGATTCTTCAAAGTAGTTGAATGAGAAGGTGTGTCCAAACTTTTGACTGGTACTGTATATTTCACCTTAAATGACAGCATCTACACACATTTGTAACCTTGTTACAGTTATTATGTTTATGTTTAACATGTTAATGACACATGACACTAAAAACCTGTGCAATACAAATACACTGTGCAATTATAGTTATAATAGTTTTCTGTCTGTATATATAATATTTCAGTTATTGTGGATTCTTTACTGTTTTTATTGCTTATTTATAACACTTGGGTTTTTTTATCTTGCTTTTCTTTTACTATGTCTCTTGTTTGCACTATAACCTATGCTGCTGTAATCCTGTAAATTTCCCCGCTGCGGGACTAATAAAGGATTATTTTATCTTATCTTATCTTATCTTAACAATCAATAGATAATTTATGCTCACTTTACTCAACTTATATATTTGTTTGTAAGTTTCTACACAACTCATAATATTTATTCATTCATCGGTAAATAACGGTGCATTGCATGGCGTTTATTTTATAAAAATCCACTACAGTATAGCCTAGGAATCATTTTGATTTTATATTTCCCTTGAATCCCTTTGATTCTGATTATTCATTGATTTACCCTATACAGGCAGGTCTACAGGGGTATCAGCCATAGTTTAATGCCTCTATTTAAAAAGTGAAAATTGTGTTGCATTTTCAATTCAGTTGGGAGATAGTTCTATAATTTTGCTCCTTTAAACAGATACCTACTGTCTTCTTGACCTTCCAAAATTCCAGTTAACATGATTCTTATCATTGTTTGAATCATGGAGGCAGCCCGTGGTTCTGAGCCATCTGGTAAAGACTCAGGGTGCATTGTCAGACTCTGAACTGATATGTAATTTGACCTAAGAGATTTACATAAATAAATAAAAAGGAATCACACAAATAAATAAAAGAGGATGAAACATTTGTTATAGGAGATTCAGGGCAGATAATGACATTTTTTTTGTGTGTGCATTTATTGTCCAAATTCCTATATCACATTAATGTAATGAGGAGCATATCTGAAAAAGGCTTTATACTGCTGTACGTGGCTAGTCACACAGCATTTATCAGTCAAGCGATTGTTTTTATTTTTTGCTTGTTTGCTTACTTGTTTGTGACAAAAATTAAGTAAATGATCTGTTGAGCAATTTCATTTACAGCACTCTCAAATCAATTGTTTTCTCCTGCCTTTTGGAATATACTGGAGGAAAATCAAATCATCTCAAAAAATGATTCTATGAATGGAAAACAGGGTGGACAAAACTCGTTATTAAATTATTTATTATTATTATTATTGTTGTTGTTGTTGTTACAGTCACCAATTATATTTTTTTTTTTTGGGGGGGGGGGGGGGTTACACATTTTTTACCATTCTCAAAAACAATCAAAACAATCAAAACTCTACACACATACAGTTTAAAATGGTATAAAGAAAACAGACTCTATGAATCTGTATTTTACAATTATTAAATGTTTTTGAAACTTTGAACATTAAGAATCATTTTTATTCACCACTGTATGTTGTCAACAATCTTTTATTTACTTTTTCAAACATCAATTGCAAAACAGGAAAACAACCAACACAAAATGACTGAAGAAAATAAATAAGCTATCATTATTAACAGACTACCACCTCTAAAGTATGCAGCATGCACCACAACGCCACTCTGTCTTTGATTCCACGCTGACTGAATTCACGACGCAGTAGCTGGTTGAAGGGGACCAAACCTCACAGAAACACCTGACTTGGTTCCGTTTGACCAGCCACAGCAAGGCGTGTTGCTTCAGCTGCAAGACGCAGAGCCAGTGAGAGCAGGACGAGGCATGCATGGAGGAGGGAGGAGAGGGAAGGCTACCCGGGTAGAGGACATGGAAAAAGAAGGAAATCAGGGAGGAGAAAAAGTGGAAATAAAAGGTGGACATCATCTGCGAGCTATTAGGCGATCATGTCCTCTTCAGCCTTACCTGATGAAACACAGAGAGAGAGAGAAATAATATCATCACTGAGTCTTTACTGACACATCCTGCATAGTTACAACACAGAAACAAACTGCCGTCATGTAACCAAGCAGATAGTTCCTATTTAGAGGTTTGGGAACCCTGACAGCCGGTGACATAGCCCCATTTCCAAATCCCAGCCCTGCAGGAGCAAACCTTCACTCTCAGTGACAGCTCCACATCTCTGCCCTCCCTCCCCTCCCCCTTTGCTATAACGGGTGACAGCTGTGGTCTGTCAATCCTCCGTGACTGTCCGCCGTTGGGGAAGGACAGGAATTTTTTTTCAAGAAGTCACTGAGACCCGATCATCAACACTGAGGGGTAATACTAACTGTGCATGTGCCTGAGCTGAAGGAGAGGGGGAACAGGCCTTTCACCTGTCGTCCTGCCACACATAACCACACATGCTCATGAACCCTGACATCCACCCCCCCCCCCCTCCCCCCACCTCATAAAACAGACAAAGGCACACTCAGACAATCATGCATGAACGAAGCTCCATCTTTTATAACTGTCATTACATTTTAAAAATAGTCTTTAAGTAAAACAAAAAAGGGCTCAGTGTGTCTCTTCTTCCCAGTGTGGTTGGCGCTCAAGACCCCTTGAAACCACACACTTCCTTACATTCCATAAGTGGTGTATTAATATGGGCATATAAGGAAGCATGTCCTCGCAAGGGGCAACAACTGGATTCCCCGCTCCTTTGACACAAAGCACCCTTTCATAGTCGCAGTTGCAGAGTAGCAGGAACAACCGGCTTAACAATGGTTAACTGTGACAGAGCGAGCAGGAAGGATGGGGCTAAAGAAGCACGGTCATCTGCGCCATAAAAATGTAAAGTTTAGTTTGACAGATGGGGAAATTTCAAGTTGAATTGCTGTTGAAATTGTGGCTTATTTGAGATTTATTTTCCTTCTGTTCCTGTCTAATACAAGCAAAAAGCAGGGCCTTCTGAGACTAAAAGAAAGAAAGTTAACTACATTGTTTTTCCTTTTCAATAAGTACTAATACTGCTAAATACCAGCCCATGCAGCTATTTGATGGGCAATGCCAATGTGATGATGCTTAACTCCCTTGTGATAAATAACTCTGGAGGGTGAGGCACATTCTGACACAAAGGTCACAATCTGTGCTATTTTCTAAACATTGTGCCATGCCAAGTCATGTTGATCCAAACAACTGTGAGATAATGTCCTTTTTAAAGAACAGAAACAATAAGAAATCAATGTTAAAAAGGAATCATATTAGAAAATGCATTGAAAATATTTGTTACTCACCTTAACTGAGTTCTGTTGCGTCTCCTCTTGTGGGTTTTCTTTGCTGAGCAGCTTGAGGCCACACTGGGTTCAACACGCTTCTCCTACACTGTCTTATGGTGACTTCCTTGATAAACTAACCACGGCTATGTCAACCAGCTCCAAACCAAATGGCCATCAGAAAGACGAGCCCCTTCTTCTTTGATACGACCGTGATGAGAATTTCCTGATTCTTTCCTGTATCACACCTCAGCTTCCCCCCTGACAGAGGTGTCAGGCTGTTGCATCTATCGTTAAAGTTACAGAAGACATCTGACAACTGGTTTGACGCCTGATTTTACTCACATTGTGCTGCAAATCAAGGAAACTGTAGGACGAAATAGTCTGCAGCGCCTGTATCTGGAAGACTTATGAGTCAATAAAAACCATGTCACTGTATTGCCCATTTGTCAAATATAAACCTTTTACATTTGCCAATATGGAAAAAAAAGGTACCCACAAAAAGTTGCTGCAGAGATTAAAAAGGAGCACTGTGACCAAAAACACACAGAAAAGACCAACCAACCTCTCAGACCAACCTTATTCCTTTAAACTGCCCTTTACACCCTTCAAAAGCCAAAACTCATCTCAGACTATCCCTCTGCTCCCTGAGAACCATTCCCCCACTTCATCCTGCCCCTTCTGCTCTCTTCGCCTCAGCTATCCTGCGATCAGCCATCCTCCTCCATATCTGGCCCGGTGGATTGTGCTCCCAACAGGCCTTGCAGGTCGGCCTTTTCTATCCCGCCAGGAGCGCCCCCCTCCAAAGCGGCCTCCCACCTGTTGGTGTCCTTTAGAAGCCCGGGCCTCTCCTGCGCCTCCTGTCCGGCCCAATCAGGACCCTGACAGGGGGAGCCAGCCTGTGAAATCACACCTCTCAGCTGTTCGCACTGGGCTCGAGACACCCTACACCCCTGCCGTTCCTCTGTTCAGCCCCCCCCCCCCCCCCACCCCACACCACCCTGCCTCTATTTTACACCGAATGTCAATGGCTCCCTTTTAGAGGAAAAAAGGGAGAAAGAGAGGGATACAGAGAAACAAGGAAGCAACTGCACGATGGGCGTGTTTTTATTAGGTTTTGGGGGGTACAGTCAGAACAGCAGTTACAGCAGCCCACAAGTCACAGCTGAAGCTAAGGTTGAGTTTCATCCCAGTTTGGTTTTCGCGCTTCACTCTGGTTTCATTGTATCATTTACAGCGTAGGAAAAAATGACTGTCAAAGTATTTAGTAACCGCTCACGATCTTTATGTGACGACATGATGACTTGAGACGATGACCTTTGTGAGGTAGCCTCAAGACAAATCACTCTGCGTCACGGTCAACCAAATGTGGTAAACCCTTTGGTAAACTGTAACGATAATGAAGTACAGCCAAAGACATGTGAGGAGTGCGACTCGGTTATATGGGTGCTCTTGTGGCACCATAAAAACAAGCAATAAATTCTCTGACGGCCACAAGGTGACCATCCTGCCGCCATGACACTTACAAAACAACACTGAATGTAATATAAGCAGGAAGGGGAAAGAAAATCCGATCAAACACATTTTTGTCAGCCATCATAAACCTTTCATCCACAAGTATCAGATCTGTTCTTCTCATCGATCACATAGATCACGGAGATCCTTATATGACAGTTTTGGAAGCATCTGTGTGACCATACAGTGATTACCATTACTGCAGAGGCAAACGGGCCAAGCTCAGGGGTTCATTTTCCTCTGCTGCAAGCACAAGCCGCTCCGCTAAGGTCAACACCTGTGTTCTAAAATCAGCGCTGGGGTTGGGTGTGATAGGAACCCAGGCCTCATTCACAGAAAGCTCGAGCTCAGAGTGGGGGGCTTATATTGAAACTTAAAACTCTCGCTATTTTCGAGGCACTCGCCGACCACAAATAGCCGTCCCGTCGCATCTTTGTAGCTCCCGTTTTTTCTCTCCGCCACAGGATGTTGTCTAAATTCGACAGTTGTTCAATATTTCCCATGGCCCTAAGCCAGGGTGTATCACAAATGCAACATTTCCACTAATGTCAGCTATGCGCCACGGCCTTGCCAGATATATCTGGATGCTAGGAATATCCGATGACTTCTGTTGTTTAGTGGATTCTTGATCGCTCACACCGGACACAATGGTTAAGACACAAGTCCTAATCCTGCTGTTCCTCTCAACGGGACAGCCGATCACTGTCACATACGAGCTGGCTCATGGGCCGACACACAGTTCAGCCAAAGTCTCTCATCTAATCATCTGCTTGTATTTCATCATGTGTCATGCATCATGCATAAGATCTCATCTTACTCTGTGATTTCTTTCTCATCTGTCGACCCCTTTTCTGTTCAATTTATTTGAGCTCCAATAATCAGTCTGGTGGTCATTTATAGATCTTGTGAATCCCATGAAAACTCTCACAAAACATACTTAGGTTATGTTAGAATGAGATTCAACATTCAGATTTCACTAATTCAAAAGTTCAAAGTTCATTTTTAAGAACAATCAAGCCAAAACGGGAAGAAGACAGCACAGGGGCTCAGCGGTCGTACTGCATGTTATCTACAAATTGGGTCAGGAGGTTATTTTTAACCCGTGTTCACATACCGGGGCCCCCGTTTGCTAATCACTTTGTTCCCCTCTGTCATACCCATCTACCCCGTTGCCAACGTCCCACTGCTTCTAGGGAGGTCACAACACATTTTTCTTGGCAGGAGGAAATTATTCCCCTTGGGACAGCAGGTACGAGTTAGACTGACTAAACTCCAGAGCAGTTTCTTTAACAGTGGATAGCGTGGATTTCTATTGGTATTAATAAACTGGCAGCTGACAGCAGATCAGGTCCTGCACATGCACAAGGTGGGACAACCTCGCAGATTAACCCCTATTCTCTCGAGGAAACTCCCTGTGGGAGTTGGACAGTTTGTCAATTTTACTTAAATCTCCTATTGCACAACGTCTCCTGTCTGACTCAATGTGGTTGTTTTTTTGTGTGTCTAGATAGTTTGGTAAAAGCCTGGATAATATGTTTTGAGATGGTATAGAGTAGGTTTATGTTTATACATAATGTCTCCATTTGCAAAGTTGAAAGTTGTGTGAGAGATAGAGCAAAGAGGGGAAATATGCTTCATGTAAGCAAAAGGGAAAAAAAATCCCACAATATGAGGAAATAAAACCTCAAATTTAAAACTGGTAAAGGATAAAAAAATGCTTCAATGAGAAACCAACATGTGACAGTGAAGTGATTGATCTCATGTTGCTGACTCATTACGTGGTTTGACATTAATGCCACTCTCTGTCCTTCCCTGGACACGACAGTTGCCAGGGCTGAGGTTGACACAGCTGTTGCAGGGAGCCTGGTCCCGTGTGGTAAAGCAACGGAGCAGAAAGGTCAAAGGTCAGCAGCATTTAGGCGAAAAGAGAGAACAGGTGACGGAGAGGTGACGGCAACTCACTCCCATGATTCTCATAGATGGATGCTATGAGTTCATTAGATTTCAGAATTGAGGACTGCAAAAACAACTTATTCTATCTATGAGAATCTCTATTGATGTGTTTGGTTACGATCTGAAACACATCTCCACATTGGCCATGTAGTAAAACAAAAGGCGTCCCCCTTGATTACATTTAAGGTTTGTTCATATAGATTTTTTTGAAATATGGCACCTTAATTTGGCTCTGATCTGTTACTTTGGCCCCGAAAGGTGTTGTGACAGGAAACACATCCCTGTCTTTTCTCACCTGCCAAACAATAAGGACATAAAAGGATTCTGGGTGTCACATCGGGGCCTGTGTCCCCCCTTTAAAGGGCCCTGTTGTAATGGTAAGGCGGCCTCTGAGTGACCGGGTGACAGGTGAGCTGCAATGTGATGGATCATTGTACACCAGAGTAAACATTGTCGAACAAGAGCATGTGTTATTTACTCACAAATAAGGTCAACTTCTTTTTAAAGGTAAAAGAGAGAGAAAATGTCATCATAAGTCATAATAAATCAAGTTTATTCACAAAGCAATGACATTCCCAAAAGGCTCCACAGCCCCACAAATAAGGAAAACAGCCTGTTTACAACAGTGATTTACATTTATAACAAGAGTTTAATGTATTAGGATTGAATGTTGTAATTAAAATACTGGTAATTTTGTTTAAAACTTTCTCTCACACAAGTGGAAACTAAACTTTCTAGTCAATAATGATATGTACAAAGAAGTTTGGCATTATAATTCATATCACTTACGGAATCAACAGTATTAAAAATACTTAATAATGGGTTTAGTGCAAACAAAGGCAGAATAGTGGCATAAAATAAGATAAGATAATCCTTTATTAGTCCCGCAGCGGGGAAATTTACAAGGCACGTTTACAAGGCATGTTCCATAATATGGATACATCCATATAAAGATGCATACAAGCAGTTAAAAGCATGTGTGGTAAACTGAACATCTCAATGATCACTGTAAGAATATATGATTATATGTTTACTTACAGGTCTGTAATTGCCTCATCATTTCTAAGCATGTAAAGTAAAGGAAAAAGAGTCAAAGTTGTGTTAGGTGTGTTGACTTTATGAGAAGTTGTGGATTTCCAGAGGACTTTCCTTGATAAAGAGCATCCATTAAAAAACATGTCAATATTCATTCATTATTGAAAACTTTTTTCATCATGTATATTGATTTTTTTTGTTCGCCTGTGGACAAATCTGATGCATGTTCATCTGACCTGCCGTACATTGACTACAAGAGTACACTTTCCTTTCCAACAACCTCTCTATGACTTTGTTATGTATCAGTTTAGTTTAAGGATGTCATAGTAAACTATGGGAGCAGTAAAATGAAGTGTTACCAAACATACAGTGTATACAGTAATTGACATGTCAGTACTGGTTTTAGATCAACTTTAAAACTCATGTTTGAACCGTTTGAACCATAACTACTCCCACTTACTTTAGGCCAGTTTGTGAGAAACATATATCTTATACATTATCAACATAAACAGTTCTACATCATATAACTCAACCTTTTCCACAAGTTCTCCTTTGTACTACATGGAACATATTTTACACGTGTTCCTTTACTGTGGCTCCTGCTGATTGAATGAATGTGGAGCAGCCTATGGACACCCAAGTGCCTGTGGGGGTCGTCAGTCAGCTGCCCGACTCCAACCAAAAGGAGACGACAACTGCAGGAGAGGCAGCGGCGGCAGCAGCAGCAGCAGCAGCAATCAGCAGCAGCAGTGACACCGACATAAAACAAGAGATGGGGTTTATGGCGGGCAGAGAGCGGGGGGGGATCAGCTGAATCAACCACCCAGCTGAGGATGTTTGAGGCAAGAGTCAGAAGTGATCAACGGGGGTCTCTGTTCCATCCTTAAACCTGTTGAATTTTTTTTTTTTGAGCTCCCCAATGCTAATAATTTACTCCCCCATCCTTAAAGTGGCAATCCTTAATATTTCAGTCTATTGGAGTTAAAACAATCTGCAGACTTTTGTTGATACGAGACCTTGAAGTTCTCAGAATTGTTATTTTTTGTGTGTGTGTGTATAAAATGTAATGTAATACAGTATGTTTTCCCCTGTGAATGTTTTCACAGACCCCCAGTTTGTAATACTGTAAATAAATATATAAATATTGCAACACTGTCATCAGTGTGTCATACTCAATCCCCTTTGTGTTACCTTCTTCATTGATAGATGTTGACTCAACAGACATTTATTTAAATGATAATCAAGATTACTACTTTGATCTACAGAGATTGGAAGGCATCAAAAAGATAATGAATTAAGATTTCCTTACTAAGTTTTTCTACAGAAGGTGTTAGTCCTCGTTGAATATTTGTGGCATACTCTTTTAGCTCAAAAATTTCAATACATTTACGGAACTTATTTCATGTTAAATATTGGGGAAATTAATATCTGGGTCATTGCTTTCCTACATAACTGTAAAATGTAGTTAACTTTCAGATCAAAATCTTTATACAAAGTATTGTAGATTAAATCTGTGGTTTAAAATCTTTACTTGTGACCACTTACTAAACAACTGAGTCTATTTGGAGCTCTTTGTCATGTGTTGGATGTTGAGCAGTTGTCAGCAGATACATTAACTCTTTTAACTTCTCACGTCTTCATTTGAACAAGTGTTCACAATATATCACAAAAAAAAAGATTAGAGAGATTTCAAAACATGAAAAACTCTTCTTTCGTCTCCCATTATTAATTACATCACAACTTCTAACATTAATCTTGTGACCCTTGGAGGAGCCTGACCTCTAGTTTGGTAACCAGTAAATCAAACAACCTAACTTTAAAGTCATGGAAACTTTTTTTCAGTAAAATACTATTCCCACATGCATGCATCAGTATTCATATGTAATTTATTAAAAAACAGAATCACGTGACCTATTTGCTACCAAGCAAGTATTCTTACTTTCAATATTTTACATAAATTTAGCTGATAATACTTTAAGGAAAGTAGGATTTTAACAACAGGACTTTTACTTGTAATGAAGTCACATCGTCACATTGTGGTATTGATACTTTTACTTAAAGATCTGCGTACTTCCAGTTTACAATGAATAATAACACAACGCTTAGTACAAAGTTTGTGTATAAGTATATAGGTTTCTGTGCTATATTCAATCAACTCCTCACCCACCCAACCCCTCCTCTCACCCTCTCCCTCTCCATCCCCCTACCCCTGGGCGGTAACAGCTGTGGTGTCACCCTAAGTCACGTGACATGGGCAGGTGGGAGAGACCTATGTGGGACATCCATCCCCCCTTTCTTCCCTCCTATTCTCTCTGAATGTCAAACGACCCCCCCTACACACACACACACACACCTCCTCTTTTCAAGGGTGTGTCCATTTTGCATTGCCGGAATGTGCTCTGTGTTTGTAACTCATACTGTATGTCTGATCTCTCACATTGATGACATTCCACATTCAAATATCTCCCTCATTTCAGTCCCTGCTTGCAGCTATCATGTCGCTGTCTCTCCTCAGAGACTGTCAGCTACTACATCAACGGTCCAACCATAATCTACACTTACACTTTATGACACTAACAGTTCCATGTTATTAATTGTGAAGTGTGACTTTGTTGTCAGGGCGGCCTGCTTGCATGGTTTGAGTATTTCACTTTAAAGTTCCGATGAGACAATTTGAGGACCTTGCGCTTCGATAATTGTATTGTATTTTATATTGAAAGGCAAATTTGAAAATATTACAAAAATAACATTATATTCACTTTTTTTCAAGATTTATATTTTTTTAATTAAAAGGTGAATCAATGGGATAACACAAGGAAAAGGAAGGCTGTCTTATTGTAGATTTGTATTTCTATTTTAGAATTATGTTTTAAAAATTTGAGTATGTTGAGTGTTTTGTTTAACAGTGATAATAAAAATAAAGATCCACAATCATGAGTCTTTTTTGACAGATGATTAAGTCACTTCTTCTTTTTCTTATTTGGTATTCGGGCACAGTGACATGGTAAACCCTGGTGGCAGGCCAGTGCAGTGAAGTGGGACACAGTCATTTAACTTGAGGATTGAAAGTCAAGCAGTTGGACCGAACTTCCACAGTTTACTGGCCTACTAGTTAATGACACAATTCAAGAAAATGTCATGTGCGTCAACCTGTTGAGCCACCAGAATATCTTTATCAATCACAATGAACATAAAGCTATGTATGCACAACATACAGATTGTTTTAAGATAAAATAAGATTATTTCCTAATCACAGTAAGTAAAAAAAAAAAATACTCCTGTCTGTCACAGGTCCATTCTTCTAACTATTGTTAGTTTGATTTAAATTCCTCTCTTTATTAATTAACTCCTCATGGTTATTTTTTTTTAGTTTGCTTTAGGTGTCACCCTCGCAGTGGGAACTTTGTGTACAGGTTTAGTTTCTGGGGACAATATTACCGAGCGGACACAGTCGCCATTCATTTAAATCACGTTTATATTACAATACGCAGTCACATAAACGTAAGTAAAATAACTTGTGCTTGAAGACGACGACCAGAGACGTAGTTTATTTATTGAGGTTGCATTTCCTACAATATGGCGGCTCCCGTTGCTGCGCTCTCCTCTTCAAACTGACCAGTGTTTTGGAGGTAATGTGCAGTTTTTGGAAAATAAATCGGCAGCAGCTTAATGAAAACAATCCTGCCTCTCTACTCATGTTGTTTTCAATGCATGTGCATGTTTCATAAGATAAAATAATATAATCCTTTATTAGTCCTGCAGCGGGGGAATGTACAGGATTACAGCAGCATAGATATAGTGCAAACAAGGTGCATAGTAGAAAAATCAAACAAGTATTTTAAATAAGTAAGTAACTAAAAAAATATATTATAAATACAGACATAATAATTATATAGTATTGCACAGTGTATTTGTATTGCATATAATGTTTAGTGTTTTGTTTTGTTGTTTTTGGTTGTGCAGCCTGACAGCAGCAGGAATGAAGGACTTGTGGTGAACAGTTAACGTTTAAACTGCGTATCAACGTTGCACACTCTGCACACACACACTCATACACACACACACACACACACACACACACACACACACACACACACACACACACACACACACACACTCTGCACACACACACACAGCATATGAGTGATAACCTTTAGCTTTCGTTTCCGTCTTCTGCTGCAGACTATGTTACTCACAGCTCGCCGCCTGTCCAGAGTGCTGCAGCTCACCCTGGCGGTCATCAAACCCGATGCTGTAGCTCATCCTGTAATGTTGGAGGTGAGCTCACATGACTTTATCCTTACAGAAATCCTCTTTATCTCTTATAGACTGTCCTTTAACTTATTTATGTACACTATTTAAGCTGTTTTATCCATATTCTGTACTTTAAAAGGGGGTATTTCTATCAAGATGTCAAGGGAGTCTTCTCTAGAGAGCAGTGATATCAGATAAACAGTTAACATGTTGACCTCTGTGTATTGTTTATTATATTGTAAGTGATAGAAAAATAAAATCTCATATTGCCCCACCTTTCTCATAATAATATAGTCAAAACTCTCTAACAAACTTAATTGTTCTACAAAATATGCACAGCGTAAGCAAAACATACATAAACCAAACGAAACACTCAATATATACCCACTTTTGTTCAATTATTTGATCATTATACGTTGCATGTAAATCTGAATTTTGAATTAAGTCATTTCCCCAACAATTCCACAGTTTGACTTCACAAACTGAAATAAAGTTTGTATAGTATTAAGTTTAGACTATATATACCTTATTCAGTTATTCCATAAGATTTTAGATGGCTAAACTGAGTGTCTCTCTTTTAATTCATTTATTATTTTAGCTCGCTGTCAAATAAAATATTCCAAGGATATGGCCTGTTCATTGTTGTGGTGTTGTGGTGTGGCGCATGTAGTTTTGATCCAAACATGTTTAGGTATAGTTTAGTGATCATCAGCTACAGTGCAGCAAAAAAAAGTAAAACTTTTTTTTTCTTTCAGGCTCTTCACCAGAGAATCCTGGAAAACAATTTTGTGATTGTTAAATGCAAAGATCTTGTGTGGAGGAGACAGGACTCTGAGAGGTTTTACGCTGAACATTCAGGTATGTGGACACAACTTATTTGTGTTCAAATGTATTTCAAATAACAAATTGCTGCTCTACTGATTCCATCTGACCAGGCGGTTGAGCCAGCAGCCACATTATATATGTACTGTATGTATGCTTTGTAGGTTAAACAAGTGATTCATTCTTTACTGTATTGCTAGAACACCCACACACACACTGAAAGGTAAAATTGTCTTGTCAAAAGAAGGATAACCGAAAAAAGATTTTCATTCAAGTCACACAGTTCACACATTTAAATAGTTTAAAAGTTATTTTTAAACGTTCTTCTGTTTGCTTCTTAGGGCGATTCTTCTACCAAAGACTTGTTGAATTCATGTCTAGGTAAGCTACCATCCTTATACATTTACCAAACCATGACTGTGTTGAATATATTACTTTGGATGAATGTTGTGTTCTGTCTGATGTTCTGTCTGATGAAATTCACGTTCCACATAACCCACAGGGCTGACACAGAAAAAAGGCACACGCCAAGTGACAATGCTCCAATTTCATGCTCAGCAAGTCACCAATGAATCATTTTCTGAAACTTCACAACAGGGGTTTCAATTATCAGCGGACAACAGCCCCTGAGCAATTTGTATGAAAATAACCACGTAGCGTGCTCACAATAGCATGGATCTCTAGATTGAAAATGGTGCTTGTGATCACAATGTCACTTTTGTCTCCTTGCAGCAGTGAATCGGTCGTTGCCACAGCAACCTTTCTCTGGATGCTGTCAGTTTTTGGGAGACATCCTCAGCATGTCAGCCAGTCAAGTTCGAAACGGTTTTAGCCGACATTGTTCAGCTAAAACCGATATGTAATCATGGCCGCGCTCTCTTTATTAGAGGCTCTGGAGTGAATAGATTTGATTTCTATGAAGAGTCAATTTTTATGCTCTCTTTTGAAGCTCAGAAAGCATCCAATGTTTAGAAAAATCAAATGTCTGTAACAGCCACACAGAGCAGTACATGGTTTTGCAATGACTTTAAGCTAACACGGCATAATATGTGACTGTGTTCCACGACCGCTCAAACAGCTGTTACTCTTTCCTCGCAGTGGTCCGATGCGAGCTTACGTTTTAGCCAGAGAGGACGGCATACGTCACTGGAGAGAACTGATGGGACCGACCAAAGTGTTCAGAGCCAGATTCACCTCGCCCGCTACAATCAGGGCTCAGTTTGGACTCACAGACACACGCAACACAACCCACGGCTCAGGTAGGAAGTATGTCGAGTGTCAGCTGTTTACATGTGTAAGGCTCCTCAGTGCTTCATCTGTAGCCCAACATTTCACAGCATGTTCTCCAGCCATGCATTACCAGCTGGGCTGTCACATAACATACAGGTTACCATGTTTTCAAATATTCATATTTTTAATCTCAATTCTCTCCAGATTCTGTTGAATCGGCACAAAGAGAAATCCGTTTCTTCTTCCCGGACTTCAGTGTGGAGGAGTGGATGGAGGAGGAAGAGCCGTCGTTTAGATCAGGACAAATACATTATGACCATCAAAAACAGATTCATACACTTTCAACGCAAAGCTGACCCCAGAACTGCTGTTAAGGTGTCTGATCCCCAAAGGACCACTTGAAAAACTCTGCAATTGTTAGTTGATCGCTCATACAAAAAACGCAAGCTGCCAGAGAGGATGCCATCATTTTAAATAATACATAGATATGTGTATTGTTCGATTATCCCACAAAAGTGCATGTTATTTATTTGTAATCGCAGTTCCTCAAAGTGCCAATTTGTTCATCCCATGTTTTTGTCATTAAACACGATTTTTCCTTGAACATGGACAGATATACAGCCTATGAAGTCATTTTAAAGAAGCACCATGAATGTTTTTGTTAAATTTATTTGTCATTAGAAAACAGGAACGACTAGATAAGAAAATGTAACACTGTATTGTACAAAACGACACAACGTAGAAATACAATGAATTTACATTGTCATCACAAACTCCTCTCCAGGCTTCACTGTAAATAGTGCAATCATCACAATCAATTTCAGTTTCCTGAGCCATTTAGATTGTAACACAGCAGCAACTACATGTTGTGTATCAATGTCAAATAACAAAACTATATGTGTAGCTTTTGAATATTCAATAATGTGAAATAATACTGTTATTATAGCTTTGCACGCATATTTATCCTCAGAAAGCGTCGTAAAATAGCAATGAGAAGGCTTTTTAGATTCTAGGTCACTTGAGAAATTTGAAGCGTGCCAGGAAATGATTTTCTCTCTTTTGTGATAAACTATGAACTCTTTATTTATGGTCTGATACTATATGTACTGTAAAATGTCAGTTTTGTGTATTTCCTCCGACTAACCTACAGTTTTACATGTCAGTTTGTTCTACAGTTCAGCAAGACATTGTTGTACCAGGTACCATAGAAGTAAATATTACAGTATTAGGAACTATAAACTTTTTTGATTTTAGAGAATGAGCCATGTTTTCAACATGATGATCTAAATGTCATACAGTTCAGAATCTCACCCTAATTGTGCTTTCCATAGTTCCCTTGTTTCACAGTTATTTTAGATTAGTATTTTTTGGCTTCCTACAGTCTCCCATGCATTCAAGTGTTCTGTGTGGCCACCTGTTTGAGGCTTTCCACGGGTTTCATGACCTCGTAGGTGGTGAGGGACTTCTTCACCTTCCCGTTCTTGTCCACCTGATGGATGCTCTGTGTCACTGTGATGGTCACTTGCTTGGTCGACATCCGATTGTCCTGCCATTTAGTCTGATGATAAAGAATGAAAGATTGGATATCAAGTTTGCTTTAAGGTTTGTTGAGACTGCAGATTGTGGCATGATGAGAAGGGAGCATCTAAGCTCTGTGTTGTTTTTTCAAAATCAAATCAGTTCATCTATGGACAAGGGGAATCTGTGATGCAAGAATATACTTTTTTTTTTATCATGGATTATTCTTTAGCTGCTGTGTTCTTAGGTGTGTTCATGTATTTTAAACGCAGAGGCGTGTGCCAAAATATGACAATGTTAGTAAGGCTGCAGCTAACACTATTTTCATTATATATCATGTTTGGATCAAAGAGAAGCATCAAAATGTCACATTTGAAAAGCTGTAGCAATTGTTTGCTTAAGAAATTACCAATATCATAGCAAAACAGTTGCTGTTTACTTTATTTAAGCTCTAACTGTAACGTATGAGCAGAACATAACAACAAAGACAAATTATTTGATCCTCCACATCTCTTAGCTACAATATTTCTCCCACAACTAATTACTTAATGCATAACAACAAGAGTCTTACAATCTCTTCGGTGTGTAGAACACTTCTGCGCTGCACTGTGGTGCCAGACGACGGCAACACCTCCTTGGTTGGAGAGCCCAGTATTGCAGGCGGGCTGCTGGGTTTCACGTCGCTCAGACTGGCTTCAGAGACGGCCGAACAGACCTTTAGGTAAGCCTGAGCCGGAAGAGGGAGGCCATCCTCGAAGAAATCTGAAACTGGAAACAAAAAAACCCCCAGCTTTGTCTCATCCTGGATATGAGGGTGAAGGGGTAACCTTCAACATGGACTTCCTGTTACAACTTCAAGTGTTTTTCCACAAGGCTCCGTCACTCACAGAAGAATCAGGCTCATTGATGTTTGAGCTAAGATGGTTTTAAATTGGATTCACACACAAAGTAGCTATAAACAAAGGTAGGGACATCCAGAACTTTCTCATGAAAGTTAATCAGATGACAAAAATGATTTTAGCAGAAAAACAAATGAAATGCATAAAACATATGGAGTTACCTAGACAACATATTGTACAAAACAATCCTAATGAAAGACTCAAAAACCAGATAGCAGATGGCAGAACATGATATTTACCCATTCTATTAATTATTTTTGACAGTATCAGGTGAACTATTTCTGAGATTATCCACATATTCTGGAAATATTAATTCAAATGGTTGGCCAATTCTGGATCTGTTTTATCTCTGCAGAATGGAGGACAGAATATGTCTTCACAATTACATCAAGGCTCCTCTGCTTGCATTCACTAACCGCTGTATCTGTTGCCATGAGAGCCAAGTCCTGTCTCATCACTGCGGCTTTTGATGTAGCCTATTATGTCCATTTACCGGTTAATTTCCCTTTTGGCTTCAAAGAAAAACAACACCCACAATTTGGTGCACAGAAGGACAGTAGAATTACAGTCTGATCCATCTGATTCTAGGCTGGATGTGATGACTAACTGAACCCTAAATGAAGAAAGGTTTTCAAATGTTGAGTCTGCCACACATCATGGTGTCATACACAACCCTTAGCTATGCATGAGAGTCACGTCAACCGCTTTTCATCTTCATTTCAATTTTTCCGAATGCAGGATGGCTTCTTGTTTCAATCGGTCGTGCAAAACCTCTGAAAGTGTTTGACCTCAAAAGGGAAACTGTGTTATACATACAGGATTTTTTTTCCTGCAGAGCAAAGCAGGTAGACTAACACACACTTCACTTTGATGCTGTGGGTGTAAAGAAAGGCCATTCATTGATAATTCAGTTAAATTACTAACAGCATAGGTCTGAGCTCCCCTAGCTTGTTATGAATAAAAGCAAATATTAGACTAGCCTTTAGTGGTCCCAATGAAAGTAAACGGTTAATCTAAACTGACATAATCATTATGAAAAAAAACTATGAATATAAATGAGAAAACATTAGAGTGAAATTGCAGATACACTGTGTTCTGTGGTGTGAACCTAATTAAGTACTAATTGATACAACCATAAGTGCATTATTTATATGTTCTGCAGTTAAATTACTGCCTGTTCCTGTTAGAAAAACCAATTAAGTATTCATTCATCCATCCACTCAAACATGATTCATTCTTCTAACCAGGGCTGATTGTTTTCTCAGAAGCGAAGCTGGCCTCAGAGTTCTCAGAAGGGATGCTCTGGATGGAGGACAGGGGGATGTCAGTGTCCGTGCTGGTGAGCCATGTCGACTCCGTCTCTTTGGTCCAGCTCTCCAGGTACCGAGGCTCCAGAGCGTCAGTCCTGCTCCCCCCACAGCCCATGGCTCTGCCTCAGGGCTCGCTGCCAGCTGGACTTTTCTTCAGAGCGGGAAAAAAAAAAAAAGAAAATCAGATTTACACATGATTGGAAGCTGTGATATTGGCAGAGTGAACTGCAACGTTTTCCCAGTCGACAGAAAGATTTCAACCTAACATAACACGCTGAGGGCTATAAATAAATTGGTCAAATGAAAAAATATTGAGAATTGACAATCATTTATTCCTTGTTTTTTGCCAACATTGAAATACTTAACATTTTCAGTGTCATATTGGATATGCATGTGCAAACACATATTAGTTCATGAAAAAAAACTGAAAAAATGATTAATATGAACCTTAAAAAAACAGACAGTGAGTTGTCCTACATAGTGACAATACTTATGTGTGGGGTCAGTTAGACCCCAGTTAGATATCTTGAGAACTAAATACACAAAGTCTTTGTTTGGGAGCTGTGGTGCTGCGTCAACACCAATCACACACAATACAGAACATAATGAATATCCATTGTATTTAGCCGTGTTATACAGCTGGGGTCGCCTTGGGCCTTGTTTTTCTTATTTTGTAATACATAAACCATTCATCTTAAATAAATAACTGGCATATAAAACATTTCTGAAAATAATCATTCGTTGCAGGCCTAAAATAAATACTGTACTGTTCCAAATCTAGACAATTTCTCATATGAAACCAACACAAACACATAATACTTACAGCACAGCACACAGCTGTGGGAAAAACCTCTCGTCTTCATAAGATCCGGCTCCAGTGACTTCTATCCTTCAAAGAGTAGGTTGAGTGGTCCCTTTTGTCCTTCGATCCTGTTTACAGTTCTCCACCAGCATCTGAAAGCACCATCTTCCTAGTCAAACAGTCATCAAAGCACGCTAGTCACCTGTGAGAAACGAAGACAGAGAAGGACACTATAGTGTCTATATAACATTTACTAAACTCAATGCATTTGACAACTCTAGCCCACTATAACTGAAGCTTTGCTCTGCCTGATACACAAAGATAACTGAATCACTCTCTCCCAGAGATGAGTAACCAACTATTTGTGGTGCATGGCCTTGAGTGCTGTATTGTTCTGCAGTGTTTTGTACTGCTGTGACCATATATGATCTCCTAGTTTATTGTATTACATGTGTGCTACTGAAGCTGCAGAAATATATATTCATCTACCTAGAGACCCAGCCTATTATTTTTGGATAGCATCTTGTAAAAAAAAAAAATCTTGTAAATCAATTACAGACCAACTAGAGCTACAGCCTAACCACTCGTCACAATGATCAATAGTATTGGGCTTTACTGAGCCCCTGTTAAAACGCGTTGCAATTGAATTAGACGCTAAGTAAATCTGAATTGTATTGATTCACCTTACACTGAAAAACGTTGTTTACAATCCGGCCTCCTATAGATCAATATATCGCCTGGTTAAAGCTCCTTATTCAATGATCTTTTTCCCCGACAAATAGGCTCAAATAAGGGAATACAACTGGTCACTACTGTATGAGGTAAAGACGCAGTTAATGCACATTATGAGACTGTCGAGCAGTACAGCTCTTGCACCACTCTCATTGTTTAAGGCCAAAATAAAAAATAGCAACGAATCAAACAAATAATGCACAATAATAATAAAAATAATAAATAATAATCGCTGTAAAATGCCTGATCGCCTCCGTTTAGTTGTACCACCGTAGAGAAAGCAAACACCGCGCAGTGATATGTGATAAAGGCTTACTGGTGATGGTGATCCCCGGTGTCGTCTCTGCGTCCGTCCGCTGCTCGGTGAGTCCTCTCGGCTGTAGCGGGTTAGTAAAGAGACAGTGCATGTTAAACCATTCAGCAGGCTGTCATGGAGAGAAGAAGGAATCTGGCAAAATCACTTTTTCTTTATTGTGCCTTTATCTTATATTATATTATATCTTATATGTTTTATTTGCTTTGCTTTTTATTGCATCAATTTTATTGAGATATATTTTTTTTTTTTTTTTTGTCTATTTTGTTTGATCTTGTATCTTAGTTTTCTCATGCTCTTGTTCTGTTGTTATATTGCCTTGTATCTGCTTTTGCATTGCTGTTGTCTGTCAAAGCACTTTGTGAACTCTGTTTTTAAAGGTGCTATATAAATAATGTTATAATTATAATAATTATTACCTCAGCGATCCATCAGATCAGATCATTAGTCTATCATTTTAAAGTTCAGGCTACCTGCTGTTAGGTAAACTTTAAAATAATATACTGGTTCTCTGTGGTACTTGTGCTCACATGGATTTTCTGCTTCCTAAACATTCATTTAGTTGCCTCTTTGCCTATCACCATTTGCAAAAAAAAGCCCAATAATGTAAAGGCCCACTTAAACACGACGCAAAATGTATAGGCAACATAGTGTTAATGCTTCAGAAGCTTGCCTACAAATACAAAAAGCATAAGTACTGATTAATTTTTTCCATTTCACCTTTCAGGCAAGACACCAATAAGATGTTCACTACTCTGCCCACAAGGGGACAGTCACGGCCCACTCCTGTACTTAAAAGGATGTGTTAAAGGGTTAAACATGGTAAATATTTGTGTTTCTGGTGGTTGTCTTGGTTGGTATATCTATAAAATCCAACCCAATTTCAGACTTACCACAGACTATCACAAGAAGATGCTGGATGCAAAAGTAAAGTGAGTGAAAATCTGCACTCCTGTCTTCATAGGAAACACAGAGTTAAAGTTTTTTTTGTCAAACAGACATTGATCATATTTGGTATATCTATAAAGTTCAGATGTGGTAGGGTGCGCTCTTAAATTCAGGCTTTTCAAGGAGAATTTCATGTACATGTAGCAAAGAGAAACAGTCCCACATCATAGGAAAAAAGTACCTGCACAAAAAATGGAAAAGGCTCCTCAGAATCTGATCGTAAGATACAGAACTATTGTCACTAACAGACAGGCCTTTTTCTCAGCAAACATTTTGCCTTGTCATAATAGAAAAAGTACAGGTGTAACTAAATCAAAATGTCAGATAGCTCTTCAACAGCTCACTTCTCCACATAGCTGATTCTTTCCTAAAGCTGCACTTCATTGATTGCTTGTGAAACTTCTCACTCGGCAGCAAAGTGCACATTCATCTCAGCTCTCTGCTTTTGATCTTTGATTTTCCACAATGAAGAGAAGCAACAGTAAACAAAATCTCTTCTCCTGCTTTACTGATGTGACAGCATTTGAAAAATACAGCTGCTATAAAGGAGCGATCTGTGGATGAAATCCATTTATTCATGATGTATCAGCTGTCAATAAAGCAATTACAAGAAAAAGAAGAAGAATGGAGCTTCTACTGAAGATCAATTTAGACTTGATGCCCAAAACACTTAAATTACAGGAGCACTCATCTGATTTACAACTCTTGGGAAGGTCTCCTGATGCTTTTATCAGTCACTTAACTCTCTGCCGTCTACATTACATTTTTCTTCATTACCGGACCGCTAGAGAGTGACAAGAAAGACAGAGGAGTACACTGGCTCCCAACCCATCACCCGGTCAACACTAGACACCGTCATCACTCATGCATACACTGCTGCACCACTGAACATCCACCTCTTCTATTTAGACACTGCATTTTGGTTCACTTTGGCGGATTATCTCAAAAGGATTAAACCACCAATTGGAGTCTTGCCCTTTAAATACATATTCAAGCATCATTTCATGCAGGTCTGAGCCGAGTCAAATCCCTGTGACTTTCTGTGCTCAGCCCCCGTCTCCTTCCTCCCCTTCGTCACACAGCAAATGAATCTCGCATCCTGTGGACAGTCTGGTCAATATGAGGCTGGACAGCTTTGATTTGTATGTCCTGCCCCTCTGTCCTATCGGGCCACTGGTCAATAAGCCTGTCTTCCCATTATACCCTGGCGATTAATGTGGCGCTCTGCCAAACGCTACACTGAAGTGAATCACGGGTGAACTCTCAGCTGCAGACATGGATGCACGCCATCGGATTCTATTGAAAATGTGCCTCACGTACGGTTTAATGCACGCCACGGCCTTCTCTTCAGTCTGCGATACATTTAGCAGACGTCATTTTTAGTTTTTTTTGTGCAAGTTCAAGTCAAGATACAAGTCTTGCATGTCTCTGAATGATAATAATTAAATGACTCATTGATGCATTTGTGTTTCATACATGCAAGACCGAGAACTTTATATTCCTAGACTTAGAAGGAATAATTCAACATTTTAGGAAATACACCAAATTGCTTTCATGTAAGCTTTAGATGAGATCACGAGACAATATAAATTAACGGAAGCTGCTGTCCACCTCTAAGCTCACAAATTAAAACAATATTTCTCATTTGTTTAATCCACACAAGTGTTACAATGACAATTTGTAGCTTTATGGGGGTTAATGTGCTTGAATAGTTATTTGGCTGGGCTAAGAGACTTCCTCCAGTCACCACTGGTTGCCTGGCAACCTCATGGTGATGGCAAGAGTAGGAAGTCACTGCTACCTCCCAGTAAGAAGCGTATTTCCCAAAAGGTCAAACTCTGGGTCTGAGTCATCAGAGGCAAAATACAAGTCATGTCTGTGAATGCTGACCATTAAACGTCACTTTTTAAAGATGTGTTAATGTGTTGAGATTTAACTTCTTATTGTTTGTGATTTTACCAAGTCAAGACTGCAAGACTTTGGGGAGTCAAGCATCACAACAGAGTTGAGCAAGTAAGGTCCAGAGTCCTCATTTTTGTGACTTACATAAAATCTAACTTACATGGGTCCAAGCTTTAAGTCTCCAGCTCTGACACTTAGATGGCTCCACTGATCAGAACCAATCAGAGACTAGTTTAGTCAGTAGGTACGTTTCCATCAAAGTGACATATTCCTGAAAAATCACACATAGTCAATGTGTCCCCATGCTGTTGTTTTCACAGTGTAGAGCAGTTCATTATTAGGGATTTGGCTTAGCTGAACTAAGTGTGTGTGTGTGTGTGTGTGTGTGTGTGTGTGTGTGTGTGTGTGTGTGTGTGTGTGTGTGTGTGTGTGTGTGTGTGTGTGTGTGTGTGTGTGTGTGTGTGTGTGTGTTAAACCAAACTCTGTTTTCCAGTTGAGCATAGCATTCTTCTCCCACTGTTTCATTTTTAACAGCTGGTTAAGGTTGATAGCGAATAATATGCACACTCCACTGATTTGCAAAGTTTTGTGGGATGGGAAAAAAAAATATTTTCTGGCAAGTTATGTCATGAGGCAGAGTGGTGTGAATGAGCCAATGTGCAGCAGCGAGGCAGCCAAATCCAAACTTTCACTGGGATTTCAGAGAGACAGCCAGTGGGTTACAGCGTCGGAAAACTAATTAGGAGGCTTTGGGTTTAGAGAGGGAAAAAGCTGTCTCCAATCATACAGGATCACTTATTTTGCTATCAATTTCTGAAATGTCAAATAGTATGATTGTTGCAGTAATACCATATTATTCCAATCCTTTTTGAATGTGATGTGAAATCATTAAATCTGTTCTAAAAAAATGGTCCCAATTATTATTAATAAAAATATATAAATTCCAGAGAAAAACTACTTTCATGCACCTTTGAGGACAACAAAACACTATGTAAAGGATACCGGGATATTATCATGTTCACTTGTCCAGACGCCATCAGCAAATTGTTGATATTGGAGCTTCCAGTAGGACAACAAGCGGCTTATCCAGATTGAGCTTTGCCTGGAGGTTGTGGTGCAGCGGCATCAATCACATCTCTGCGCCTTTATTTTTTGGCAGAGACGCCTCTTCTCCCCCGGACTGGAGGAGGAAAGTCTCCCCTTATGCAAAGCTGTGCCAGAGATCTAACCAGAGGTTGTGTTCTTCCAATCCATCATGGTCTGAGCTAACATGACACCTTTTCATTAGTGCAAAGTGCTGCAGGGGAGAGGCAAAACTACTGCCCAAAATACGCAATTGGGGCTAATAACAGTATTTGCAAGGCAAAAGTGGTGATGACATGACATGTTTATTGCTACCAAGTTAATTAAGATTTTTGGGAACAAGAAGGGCAGCTCAAAAATATGCAACCATTGAGTTAACATTATCTTGTTCTTGCAGATTGCTGACTTAAATAACCACTTTGAAAGAGCTTTGATGGTAAAATTCATGGAAATTATTAACAAATGTGCTTGCAGCTATAAATATATATTTTTCAAAACTTGGGAAAATGGAAGCTGGTATAAGAAAATGCATAACACAGCATAATTAAGTGTTTATACATCTTCATTGCTGTTAAATGGCCTTAATTTTGAGAACTTATTAAATGAATATATTTCATCATACCTTGATGAAAGACTTTTATCTCTTTGAATACATACAGAGGCTGTAAAAGAAATCCACACTTCCAACATTAAGTCTCGTTCCAAGTCTGTATCAAAAACTTGTACTCCTCTAAAAGTCATGTTTGACCTAAAAATGATTAATATTGCCACCATAACGAAGTCATTCTCCATGACTGATTTGTATAATTTCCCTCACTGTCATTTAAATTATCAGGGGAAGGGCTAAAATCGATCTTTAGCCTCAATTGATATTTCCCCATTTTAAATTCTGGTGAAGGCTGGCCAATAAATGCAGCCTTTGCACTTTTGTGCTTCATTCGTTTTATCGTGCTAAACACACAACTCTAATCCTATCAAAGGCAAGGAGTATTCCAGAAAGGGCATTAGTGGGGGCTTACCAAGCGAGAGAGCGGAGCATTAGTATTCATGGAATTTCTTGGGACAGACTCTTAGTTTTAGAGAAATTATCTTGGGAAACTCTGAGGAGGAGCTCACATAAACATTAAAGTATGAACAACCATAAAGAGTTGTGCTGGATGTTGAAGATGAAGCAAAAATGTGGACTTAAAAAGGGTGATGAAATTTGGGGGTCAACAAGCTGCAATACGAATTATTATTTCCTTCTATGACTTCTATGAAAAGTTTTTGGATGTTATGCAATTTGAAGTCTTGTAACTTTCTAATTTCGGTCGTCCTCTCAGCTGCCTGTCTTCTGTAAATCTTTCTCTGTGTGTATGTGATTGCCGACGAAAGAGAGACATTGTTTGTAGTATTGGCACATAGCTGATGCACTAATCCCTAAAATGAAAGTGAGACGGAAAATGTTTGTCCAGCTCCTGTTTCAAGATTTAAATATTGAAAAGCTTTGTAGATGTGGAACTGGATGTTTTTTGGTTCCATTGTCACTAGAAATTAAGAAATCATTAGATTTGCATCTAGATGTCACTTAAGCATTTAAGGACCAGATGTGATCTCCGTCATCCAGAACTTTAACATCATTATGTTGAGGAAATTTCTTGCAATAACTGGAAGAAAACCAAGAACACTGATCTGAATGCCAATATAATAAGGACTTACTCTTAAATGTCACATGGAAATGATCAAATACATTGCTGTGCCTATTAAATCAATAAGATTTAACAATGCAAAAGTGCAACAAATGTGCCAGGTGAGTGTCAAGATTAAGTGACATCTGGTTGTTGGGTTGCATCTTTCCCAGTTGAAATGTCAATAAAGTAAATTAACTAAGTGTCAAATCATCATAACAACAAAAACAACAAAAACAACAACAGGAACCATGAACCGACACAACATAGGTGCTCTGCCATTTGCAGTGTTATGTGAAGGCGCCATCATGTATTTCACATTCAGGGTTTTTATAAGTGCATAATAAGATGTTGGTTGGCAGCTATTCGAGCACTTCGAGGGAAAAACTATGTTATTGGATTCCATATTTACTGCTGAAGAAAACTTTGAGATTTTACATAATTAAAACATAACCTTAAAAAATCAGAGTTGAGGGGAAATTATTGAGTGAGTTTGTGTTGAGGCACGGACATGTTTAGCATTTAAGTGTTTATACTTTATGTTTACAACAATATTTTCCTGCATATGTTAAGTAAAGGCCATTTCAATAGAGGGAAATTCAATGCAGTGTTCAGAGTTACACGTCCCTGATCATTTTGGGGCCAAGATATAGCTCTCAAGTCTGGTCTCAGAATGATACGGAATAAGTCACAAAATCCCCTAAATTACAGGGTCTCTTCCCTGGCTCTTGGGAGTAATAATATCTGAAACAAATGTCATGATAATAACCCTGTTATATTAAGCAATATATGTGGTAAAGGCCACAGGAACACCAAAATCATCAGGTATTATAAGAGCGGCACTAAAACTCATGTAACGGCTGAGTCAGAAAAGATTCCTTTCGGGAACAAAAAGCTGTTATTAAATGTCATGGTCATTTCACTTTTCAGATCTGTTTAAGTGGAAATTTGACCCTGCGGGTGGCAATAGGGGTGTTGATTGGGGACTGTAAAATCTGCTATAATCTACTAGATATAAAATAATGTTTACAATTAGGCCTGATAGTGGAGCTGCAAGTAAGATGACCTAGGGTCTAAATAAAACATGAATGTGCCGAAGAAATTTCCTAGAAAATGCCCTGTATGTGAAAGTTTTGAGCCGTGCTAGTGGCATTGCTCTATGGATGGAATTGTCTATCTGTCAGTCGGACCATCACTTCGGTCCAGACTGAAATATCTCAACATCTACAAGTTGGATTAGCATACAAATCTGTACAGAAGTTAATGGTTCAAAGTCATAGTGTCATAAAATTAAATGTGAAATGTCTTCACAAATATTGGATGGATTACAACACCATTTTGTACACATATGCATGTCCCCTTCACATTAAATTGTAATAACTTTAGTGATCCCTAAACTTTTCCTTTAGCTCCAGGTCAGTATCAGGTAAAAATCTGAATTTTTGTCTGGCTCCTCGTTTTCTAACAAATTGGAATTAAACCTTCTCTGCAGTGTGGAAATGCCACCATTTAATTAAGAAAATCTGATATCAATTTCACAAAAGTTTTTATACTCATGGTAACCAACTGAAAACACCACTACCTTTCCATTCATCCGCTTCATGTATTATTGACATGGATTGACATAAAGTCTAATAATCTAAAATCTATGTTGCTTAAATACTGCATGAATCAAAGGGTAATTATTATATATAATATTATAGGGCAAAAACACTTTATTTTAATTGACTTATAATATATAAACATACTGTGAAACAAACACTGATTAACACACATAATGTATATATACTGAATTCATTTTGATTTAATTTTCTAAGTGGATCAGTTGCACAGTTATTTAGTGACATTCTGACAGTATAATTTCTACCACTGGTGAAGTGTACCTGAGCAGAGCCAACTGTCATTGGAGCCTAATGATCCAAAAGATCATTTGGGTAATTAGTCACTCTGAACTCTTTAAGAAATGTTAATGTTCTCTCAAGAGAGCAGGGAGACATAAGATCAATCAAAGAGCTGATTCAGATTTATTTTAGATTTTTTTTCATCAGAAAGTTATAAAATAAGCTTTAGATCCTTAAACAGCATGAGTGAATGAAAGTTGAAGACACATGCTTAAAAAGCTTGTATATGCAAATAAAATCATTAAAAAACACATTACAGTGGGTGTACCAAAAATAATCTATAAAGTGAATAGGCTTTTCAAATTTTAAATGTCAAAGCAAAAGTCAGAAACCTGACAAAAAGCATTTAAATAGCAGCTGAATTAGACCCTCCATATTTCAGTGTCATTGACCGGGGATACATAAAACATTTATTCATGAAATGATACAGACACAACACCACAACTACGATGCACCGAAAGTGATTTCCACCCAACTCTCCCATCTAGTAATTCTAATTAATCTGTGAGTGGTGTCGCTAGGTTACAGTGATGATTTGTTGCTGTGTCAGGGGATCGTAGGGACACTTGTGTGTGTGTCGAGTTATTTTAGGCTACTGTTTATTTAAATCCCTGTGGTGGCAACACTTGCTAATTTTTCATTAGAGTGATTTTTCAGTGAGGGATCTACTTAAACTTAAAACACTTTCTGCACTCTCTCCGGAGATCTAACTGCCAAACAACACCCCCCCTCTCTCATACAGATTCAATACATACCAAAATGAACCCACATGACAGGGGCAGAAGTGTGTGTAACAATAAACATGTGCAGGCGGCGCAGCAGATGGGATTGTTTCATACACTGCTGATTCACTGTAATGGGAACAGGGAACATCCACAGCTTGTATTCTGAAGTATGCTCCTCACAACTCAAACCGACGGGACAGGTAAGGCCTACAAGTGGACCGAATTCTGAAAATAACGCAGTTAATTGCACAATCTGTTATGGTTAAGGGCCTCCATTTATTACGCTACAAAAGCCTGCGGTTGTTATTGTCTTGCATTGTTCAACCCATTAACAACAGGCCCTAAAATGCATGTTTTGTTGCACAAAATGATCCGAGTGAAATAATTGTGTCTGAGCTGATGTCCCTCTAATCATGAAACTGACAAAAATGATTTAAAGTGCAGGGTCCCTGCTGTTATGGCTCTGACTTTATGGTATATCATCACTGTTGAGGGGAACTGTAAAGGTATTAAAAACTGTGTGTTGCTGATAGCAAAAAGTGACATAATGTATTATGACAGGGGAAATTGCTGCTTCATATTTGTATAACTTTTTTAATGATATTTAACTACATAAATACATACAAATGAGTGTATTAGTGTGAGAATAAGTGCCTCAAATGGCAATTACCGCCATATTAACCGTGACATATTTTAACTTTTTAAAGAACCTGTGCCTGATTTGAAAGGCGTTCCACTTTATTATTCAAATGAGAGTCTCCTTCAGTGTTAATTGCAACATGTTTCTTTGTGTGAGAACAAAGGAATATTCTTGCCTATTGTGGGCACAATTTGGTCTGAATGAACTGAAAAAACATAGTTACAACAGTTATTCCTGATGCCAAAGTGTGACGTCAGCTGACCGATCGAGCCGACATTCTCTATGGCTGTTCACGCTCAACATTTATCTGATGTGACATACTGTAAGTGTCAACCTTCAGCTGCTATCGCCGTGTTATTGAGTGACTTTGTCAGTCACTTTGGCAGCTGCTACTGCTGATTCATGCCCCTTTCTCTGCAGAGCAGTTTGCACCTGCTGACAAAATCAAGTTTCACACATCAGTTGAATGTCAACTACCACTGCTTTGAGTCTTGTGTAATTGCAGGTGGTGATAATAATTGACCTGATGCTGACACGTGGTTAGTCAGCCGTGATGAACTCTCCCCCAAGTGGAGCATAATGACATTATTATTTTGTGAGAGAAAATTCAAGATAGAATATAAACTGAATATGAACTTGTGCTCATATGATAACAGCTCTTTACAACTTCACCATCAATTTAAAGACATTATACTGAGACTCAATTACACTCCAGTTATAATAACCCTGACGCTGAAAGATCAGAAGCGACAACACACCTGAACACAAAACAAGGCCGAGAGTGGACAGTCATGCTAGCAGCTCTGTGAGGCTGCACAGCAATGCTTTCAGCTAAATGCTAACACCAGCATGCTAACAGGCTCACAGCGACAATGCTAACATGATGATGTTGTTTAGTTATAACTGATATCTCTTCTGCATTCACATGTAAAATCTATAGCAACGGGACAAGATTTTGGCAACCAAAGCGTTCGGGTCTCTGTTTGTAGTACGAGGTGTATTGACCAATAACTTTGGAGCAGGCTTTGTTTGAATGCATGTAATTAGTCCGTGTGGAGAGCAAAAGAGGCCAAACACATTGGCTGAAATATAATCGCTAAACCCACCAGCTGTCGCCTGCCCATAATTGAGCTTTTTATTGGTTTAAAATTAGCTTGTAAACTGGCTACTTGTGAAACAATCTGGTTGTACACATGGTCTCTCAACTCAAACTCCAGTCTCGAATGTCAAGATGCTACTTGGACTGTGAAAAATGAGCAGTCCAAGTCTTTGCCCGGATATCTGCTGGCTACAACAGAACTCCAGAAACATAGCCCCTCGCCCCCAGAGGCCTATTCATCATCAGACTGAAATTGAGGTTTAACAAATACCAGGGGGACAATCTTGAACTTGATCTTGAGAGTTTATAAAAATTATCCTCCATCCAATAGTTGTAAAGACATTTCACTTGAAACCACCTCATGCTGGCGCAAGAGGAAGTCAGGAGATTACCAAAGTAACTACAATACACCATCTGGGGACCATGAGTGTCAAAAGGATGTGCATATCCATCTGGTTGATTTCGAGATATTTCCCTTGTTAGAGGATCATTTATTTCATCATCAGGGCACCATGGATATCTGCATAAAAATAACTTACCTTTCCTATGCCATGATCAAAATTGGTACCTGCAATATCTTTTGTGTCTATAGCCAGTTTTGTCAATAAATGTAATTTCTTTCTGGAAAACCAACAATGGGCTCACACAGTATGTGCCTCCTTGAAGATTTGTGAGATGTAACTTGGGAACAGGAGACTGCAAGACATGTTTGAACCAATGAGAACAATAATGGGAGCATACCAAGTAGAACGAGAACTTTTCTGGGTGATATATCAGGTGAGTCAGTAAAGCATGTGTTGAGTTTGACCCAGCAGTCTGTTAGTACTGATGAGAGAAGCACTTTGCACTTCAATCTGCAGCTTTAATTATACTCAGTCACAAATAGTTAGGAGCCTTTATCGTCTTTTTTTCCCAGAGTTTTTCTTAGCAGGTTCAGCTCATAAAACTCCATCCTAACTTTAAATTGGTTATTTCCAGTGTACGGTCAAGATTTTCAATGAGCGACCACATCCAATGGCAATTTAATAATAATTACAATGATAATATAGGAGAATAATGTGAATGCACAGGACTGCATAGACCTGTTGCTCTTTTTTTATGGATCGGCTGATAAGACAGGTTGGGTCTGCTCCAAATGCGGGAAATAATAACTGAAGCTGACGTGTTCCTCCAAACAGCCACAAGTTCAGCTGCTAATTACCAGAGATCCATGACGAAGTTTCCATTTGTCTGGGGAGATCACGACCTCTTCTCTTGATGAGGAAGATGAGGAAGAGGGAGAGGGAGAACGAATACAACATGGGATGAGAAAGATGGATGATCTGTCAAGGCTGAGGATGTGATTAGTGTGAGCGTGGAAAACAGAGGGGAGGAAGGGTGAGGACGACCTTCAGACCTCACCCCGAACTCAGCTGTCCATCATACTTCTAAAACCATGGAAACGCTTCAGTGAGGGGTCATCGGGTGGCAGTCTCTGCTGAAAGTCTCCCGTGAGGAGGCTTCTTACATGAATGATAAACATTTTAGAGCTGAAGCAATTCGTTGACCAACAGAGAAAATAACCAGCAGCTATTTTGATAATCAAGGAGGCCATTTTAAGTAATTGATCAAGCAAAAAAATTGCACCATTTCACTTTTTCTGACATGTCATGGAACAAATGATTCATTAAAAAGATATTGGCCGATGAATTTCTAATAATATATTGTCAGTTACAAGTAAAAATCCTAATTCAACTATGTGCAGGATAGCAAATTGTAATTTAATGTTTTAAAACCACAATGAGTCAATAAGTTTAAAAATAGCTACAAATCTTGAAGCATTCTCTAAAAAACATCTCTAGTTTGAAAACTCAAAAGCTCAAGGGCTTCAAGATGAATTTAATTTTAGCTTATTTTATATGCAAGTGTTATTGTACTGTGAAGCTTTTCAAGCAGATGGTAGAAGTGCATCAATTGAGAGCTATACATTTGATTGTACTACAGTATGCTGAGAGCTGCCGACTTCTGATGAATGAGTTTTGTTTTCTGCTGTGCTAGAGCATATTGTAACTTCTCTCTGCCCTAACAGTATAAAACAGAGGCAGGGATTTACACAGAGGAAAGTCTGACCTTGTGTTTACCTTTGGAGCCAGGGATTAGAACCCTTTTCCGATTTCGTTTTAGATCACCAGTCCTGACACATCATCACGCCGTCCTGGTATTCGATCATCTTGTTCTTTTAAAATGTCCCGTTACACGACCAACATAAAATATAGTCTACAAGAGATATGTCAGCTGGCAGGCTTTTCCTCATCTCCTCCACATTTTTTCCCATTAACTATCAGCTCTGGCAAATCTTGGGCACAAATCTTGGGCAGTATTTTTTCAGACCACTTGGTGGCAACAGTGTCTCATGTTGTTAAGGCCGACTTTATTACAAATAGAATTGAATAAAAGTAACCAGTGAGCGAAGACACATCAGCCCAACGCAATTCCCTCCATGAACATGCATCACTTTTGTTTTTTTCACTAAAGGTGGCTGAACATGTAGAACTGCAGCATCCAGAAACCTTCACATATCAGCAGTTCCAGTTCGAGATTGTTGTATTATAGTCCCGTCATACAGCACACTACATGCATGTGTTATTCACACTATGGACAGCAGTGATCGGGCCCATTGTAAGAAAGTAGTACCACAAAAATTTGAGAGTTAAGTTGAGGTTTTTTTCAAGTTCCCACTACTCTGGCAAACATTGAAATAGCTTTTGTCCAGAGGTCGGTGTTTAACCTCTCACACTAAAATGTGCTGAAAAGTTCTAAACTGAAAGAATTTATTGTTTTGTGGGGATTTTGAGATTCATGTGTTGGCTTTTCAAAAGTGGGCTTAGAACTAATTAGCCTTCAAAAATAAATGATCTGGTGATGGCACTGATTCCACAATAACAAGTAACAACAAGTTTGTTTGCTTTGTTTGCCTTTTCCACATACTGGAGCCAATATAATGCAGATTTTTATTTTTTTGCATAAATGTTTCTAATTATGTCAAAGTACTGTGTTGTGATTGAAATGACATTAGACTTACAGTTAACTCAGTCAAATGTTAAACTGTTATGGTAACCTTTTTTTAAACTGGGGCAAAGGGCTGATGAAAAGGACACACAAATATAATGCAATACAAGAAAACCTCTGGAATTTCCAAAAAGGGGCATGAGCAAATTTAATATTCTGTTCTTCAACCCTCACTGAACCACAGCAGTTTACACTGAGAATAACATCAATCTAATAATAGAGCTTATCAGAGCAGCAGACTCCCATAAGTGAGTAATTAACAGCCTGTGGATATGAACAATTCAATTATTCCCGGTTTCAATTAATGCATGCTCTACCTGATTTAACCTCTCTGGATCAGTTTTCAGGAACATCACCGTCATTTCATTTTGCCAACTCAAATGTCAAACATTTATTTGCACTAAGTCTATGAAACATGGCGACCAGATTATTTGTACGGTCTCAGTCTGAGTTGAATGTCAGCCCTCCTTTGCTAATTTTTCTGCTGCTGGACATTTTGTGTCCTTTTCAAAATTCAAAATTAAAATGCTGCTTAGTCAAAATCCTCAAAAGACACTAAAACACAGTTTAAAATCAACTGTGAGACAGTCAGATCAGTCTTGTTGTTCTTGATCGCACAAGTCCTGTGACATTTGCATTTACAATCTACTTCAGACATATCTCCAATCTGAAGCTGATTAAGTGAAGATACTGCATAATGTATCTACCGTTATATAACGTTTACATCCATGTTTGACCAAAATGTCATCACTTTATAATTTTATCCTATGCGTTATCTGTGTGAAATTGTCATTATCAGCATATGAATTATTGAGTTATAGCCCAAAACCTCACAGTGACCTTTGACCACCAAATCCTAATCAGTTCACCCTTAAGTGCAAGTGGATGTTTTGTGCCAAATTTGAAGAAATTCCCTCTGGCCACAGCTGTCACCGGCGCGGAGGCATAAAAAAATCAGATCAATCACTAAGATTAAAGGGGTCCTAGGAGCACCATTACTTGCCTTGGGCCTTCAGTTCTGTGTATCCACCTGATTTCACCCAAAGCTTGTTAATGCATTCTAACAAAGGTTTGCTATGCAGAGGATAAATGTTATGTGAGGACAAAAAAAACATATTTGTATGGATAAAACAAATAATATAATAAATACATTTTAAAGCTGCTGGTAGTATTTTGTTACAGTACCTTCAGACAGGGCGAAGTTTCCCCTTCATTTGTCCAGACAGGGTGCAGTTTCCCCTTCATTTGTCCAGACAGGGTGCAGTTTCCCCTTCATGTGTACAGTACACAAGAGTTGTGTCCGTCTTCTCATCTAACACTGGGCAAGAAAGCATATAAGCAAATTTATAAAAGTGTCCAACTATTCCTTTAAGATACAGTTATTGCAGAAAGTAAAATGCGCACAGCTGTGTTATGCTATTTGAGTATAAAAGCATTACTTATCTATTTTTACCTCCAGCGTTATTTACATCTCTTATCAAATATTTCTGGTGCGCATATTTTTAATTTGTAATTAAGCTTTCCCTTTGCTTGAAACAAACAATAATAACACTTCCATGCAGCAAGCCTATAACTATAATGGAGAGCTATTTTCAACTGTGTTTAGATCCCAGCACAGGAGAATATTGGAGCCAGTAGAGGGGAGAGGATGTTGGAGAGTGAATATGATGAAGGTGAGGGTGTCACGAGGTAATTCAACAAAGGTATTAAACAACATCCGGATCTATTGCAATCAGATAACTTGGCCTCAGTCACAGCCACCTCATATCTATAAACTATCTATGACGATAGTTTCTTGGCATTTATCAATGCAGATTCAGGAATATGCAGACTCCTGTGCTTCAGATAGAGCAGCTGTTCCGCAGTGGCGTTCTGAACCTTTTCTTTTCAACAGTTCTTGCTTATCGGCACGGCCTGTCTGAAGAGTGGATGAGACTTGAGAACAAGAGCGGCTGATTGCAAAAAGACCTTGATGCTTGTTAAAGTTCAATCGTCTCACCAGAGATTATAACTTTTTTAAAGCTGTACGTGTGAAACCGAACTTGTGAGGGGGAAATGCTTCTTGTTTATTCAAACCCTGTTGCTGGAGATTCTCCTACTCTAGCTGTATTGATTAAACTTGAGAAACGTCCAGATCCTTCTGACTCGGGTGGCAAAGGTGGAACACAGACTCAAACAAGGATGGCAATGCAGAGTCATGATGTTTAAGCTGTTGGCTGGAAGCTGGCAGTGATGGAAGGAGTTCAGATCCTTTACCTAAGTAATTGTACATTGATGTAAATGTACAAAGCCTGCATTCAAAATCCGGCTTAAGTATAAGTATAATCAGCAAATCAGCAAATATAAAAAGTAAAACTGCTCATGCTGCAGGAAAAATGGCCCTTATGAATGATATATTATTACATATGACATTGCTGCAATGTGTATATTACATTACATTACAGTCATTTAGCAGACGCTTTTATCCAAAGCGACTTACAATCAGTAGTATGACAAGCCTTCGGGAGCAACTTGGGGTTAAGTGTCTTGCCCAAGGACACATCGACTGCCGAAGCCGGGTATCGAACCACCGATCCTCTGATTGGAGAACTACCTTGCTCTCCACTACGCCACAGCCGCCCTTGTGTAAGCAGCATTTAACTGCTGTAGCCAGTTGAAAAGGGTTTTGTTTTTACTACTTTGTACAGGTACTTAGTTGAGTCCAGTTGTTTCCAGCTTAGGGGTAAGGCCCCTCCAAAAGAGTCACAATATAAATCTGAGAGGACGTGTGATGATTAATGGGTGAGGACTGAGAAAAAAATTGATAACTTCTACACACATTTACAATTACTACTTGGGGCTTTCTCTAATCCGTGCTTTTTACATTTTTTCCACAACCCAAAAAGCCAAAACTAGTCACAACAGCTGTTGGACAAATGAAGTGATGTAAAAAGTATTTCCCTCAAGTTTGGAGGCACCTGTTATATTAATGTTTTTCTTCTTTCCTTATAATAATATATAATGAGTCCTGTAACAGAGATACATAAGGGCATAATTCAGACACCAAACTATTTGAAAGAGGATCATTTGGGCTCTAAATATTTTGGGAGGCAGTTTTTCTTTGGGCCCTCTGCACTCTACTCAGTGGTTAGATTGAAGCGGTTTAAACTGTGATATGTCAGTCCATAGTATGTCCAGCTGATATTCTGTGATTAACTATCATTAGTGCTGACCCTTCACCAACCTTCTATTATTATCGGGATGTTTTAAGAAATCTTACTGAAGCACCAAACCTAAACACCTATATTCCAGCTTGTAATGGGCATCATCACACACTTGACACCTGTGTGTACACCTAATCTGCACACATTTTGATGCTAAGCTTCCAGTTTCTTTTTCCAATGACTGGTGATTTCTTCTATTCTCATTCAACATTATCTCTGAGTAACTTTTGTCTCTTTCTGCCCTTTCAAGTGTCAGTCTGGTTGAACCGTAGTACAACGTTTTGTTCTTAATGTACAAAACATGACTTTTTTTTCATACAAAATAACATCTGTTTGTAAAGAGGATTTTCTACAACCTAAAATCATGAAAGACAATTCAAAAATATAGAGTAGTTCTCTCAGCCATCTGACGATTTAAGCTTTTGTGGCAGGCAATCACAAACTTCTGAAAGGCGGTATATACGTATTATATTTGCAATCCATCACTGACTACAGTAAGCATATTGTTTAAATTCTACCAACGTAAGCTCATTTGATGACTCTCGATTGTGTGCCATGTTTGCCTTTTGTTTGGTCACTTTTTGTTGCTTTTTGTTTTATAGTATTAGTAACGTCAAGGAAGCATTTACACTGTGTTCATAGTGTTAGAGTTATCATTTCTGTATGGATTCAGCACTGAACAGACACTAGAAATAAATTCACTTGACTACCACGGCTGATACAAAGTGCACCCTTGAGCATTTAATCGCAGTGTGTTTTTCATAAACAACCTAACTAATTTGCATCGACTTGAGACAGAAGATGCAAATAAATTGACAACCATCATCTCATCAGATTGGCAGAGAGTAATTTACAGCTAATTACAGAATTATACAACAAGGCTAATATTGCTAACTGAGAGAAGAGGCTTATTTGGGACACTTAGGAAGGAAAGTTTAAAGCATGCTAATTTCTCCAGAGTGTAATAAATGTTTTATTTCCTCCCTTAAGATCAGCGGATACCGTATGATGTCAGAGACACGTTCCTGTTATGGTTTAATGAGCCTGCTTTAGATGACTTTGAAGATAATTCACTTTAACGCCTCACAACTATTGATTCTAATAGGGATGAATGTCCCGGACTTGTTGCACTGTTTCTTTGTCGTGAATGTCAGCAGGGCAAAACAACTAAGAAGCCTTTCCAGCTCATGCACACAGTAAGACACAAAGAGACATCAGTGTTCACCTCCTGACAACACAACTACTGTGACTCAAATCATTCATGTCATACTCATTTTTACTCTCTTCATTATAACTCTCTTCAAAGCCAAATTAGTGGAGAAAATGTTAATTGTATTTGAGCATTCAAGTTGATTTAAAGCATCTGCATCCTGCAACTAGTTGATTTGTTGAAGTGTGTGTGCAGCTATAAATGTGATTATTGTTTAAAATGGCAGCCTGACAAGCTTTTCTGCCTTTCACAGTCAGAGGACAAATAAAAGTGTTTTCAACCAGTTACACTGCAATAAATGTTGTGTTTTTAGACCAGCAAACCCCATGTGCTATTGAAAATGTATTTTCTTTAACAGTCGACATAACAGTCGTTATTTGGTGTATGCACATATAACAAAACAAGTATTACTGTATCTGCTGCTCTTAACGTTATTTGAATTTAATTAAGTACTCTTAAACTATAATAAAATGCATGGCCTAAGTGCTCACTTAAACTATTCTGATGTTATGTGTAAATCTGTAAATAAGTAAAGTTAAAACAGGCAGAAATTGACAGATATTGGTTTCTGTTCATGGCCTAGGGCCAATTTAAAAGATAACGATGCAAATGTATCAGTATTGACCTGTGAACTCTGGGAAAGTGCGTCCCTGACGTCTGGCTCTGCACCTGGGATGTATCAAAGCTCCAACTCTAACATCCAAGGACAGTCACAGCTGTCTGTCCTTTTAAAGACTCTTAAAATGTAAGAAAGTATTTCAATTCAGTGCAAAATAATTACACATCCAAATGATCCCATAGTAGATTTAAGACATAGAAATATCTCTGTCTGTACTATTCTCAGCCCTTTTCAAGCTGCCCAGCTGAATGAATTATCTTTAAATAGCCATGAAAAAAACTAATTAGTCATTCGGTGGACAGAAGAGGTTCACCCTTACTGCGTTATAGATTTCAGAGTCCGGTTAGTGCACCGGACAAAAGCGAAGAGCAAAATAATTGAAAAAGAGACTTTGCTTTATTTAATTATTAAACTTTTTAACTAAATAAAATATTAAAATAAAAACTAGGAAAGGGCCAATAAACTGCCCCAAACAATCTAAAATATTATTTTAGCTTTAAAGCTGATGTCATTAACATTTTGGAATTGTATGTTGACATAATCATTTTCAATCAAAAAGATTGTAATCCGCTTTAAATGTTATTTTGTATCCTTAAGCAAAAGGGTAGACCAAGAGGATCAAGTAAATGCCTTTGTTTGGGCTATGTGAATTAATGAATATTGGCCATGTGCACTTTGAGTAGAGTCTTTAACAGAGAAGTGTCCTTCTTCAGCATGAAGGAATAAATAAATGTAGATGTCATGAGCTTCTAATAATGATTTATGAATAAGTTCATCCGGCTGTACCTGGTCATAGATTATGGCTCCAGCTCGTGTCATGGCACATTTTTCTGCGTCAGTGTTGTATCATATAATCTTGTATATCTGTGGCCTGCCGTCAGCTGTGAATCATACAGTCATCAAATCCACATGATCCTGACAGTTGAATATTCCCTATCTTACTAAAGCTGCCAAATAGAAGGATGCGACTCGTACGGTGAAACAGGAGTATTTTATCTTTAATGTGTGTGTCTACATTAAGAATCAGGAAAATCACACTTCCTCTGCTACACTCTGCCCATCACAGTGACCCAGGCAGGAGAGCCGAGTCAATCTACAAGATCTATGCCTCTAACAGTCTGCAACAGACAGTCAATAACCACTGTCAGCCGCTCCATGTTCATCATTTATCCTCCATCTGGCCTTAACTACTGTGAGCTCACCATGAAATATTGTCTCATGGAATCCATCATGTGTGGAGGATCCAAATCAAAATGAGAAAACGTGGCATTTCAGGACACTGGTGAGTTTACACCAAGAGTTACAGTATATGAAACCCTTCTACACATTTAAAACACAACTTCTGTAAATCTATCATATGAATTCACATAAAGGCTTGGAACCTGCATAGACGCACCTCCTCTCCTGCCATCAATGTCCAAGCGTCTATTAATAAATTAATTAACAGATTATTATCTGCCCACCTGTGCTCTCCTGTTCCTGGAAAGAAATGGTGATCACAGCGGTGACAATAATACTATGTGGACTGCTCCATAATATTTTGCATGTAGCCATAACTGTGTGTGAGGATGTGCAGATGGTTGAATTCATATAACATGCTGATGTCCTGTATACAACTATGATACAAAAGCTGTGTAAAAATACAAATGAAATATCTGCAAATGTAAGGAAAGGAAATCAATATCCATGACATCCCTTGAGATTTACAAAAGGGATAGATCTCAACGAAGATCCATCTTCATTCAAAACTGATACATTTTATCAGTAAATTTGAAGTCTTAAGATGTCGTCACATATTATGTTCAATTGTTTATTTTCAGTGCAAGCAAATGGCTCCGTTGTAAAAACAGATTGAATAATATTTTTTTACCGAGTCAGTTATATTTTCTCAAAGGTGCAGTGTGAAGGATTTGGCGGCATTTGCAATCAAAAATGTTTCCCATGTCTGAGAAGTGTAGGAGAACTAAAGTGGCCCACGCGAAAACACAAATGTCCCTATCTAGAGCCAGTGTTTGGTTTGTCCTTTGTGGGCTACTGTAGGAATATACCAACAAGCTCCATCAAGAAGACCTAATCTATTTGGATATGTAAAAATATAAGGTTATGAAAACGCAACGATTCTTATTTTCAGGTGATCATACACAAAATAAAACATGCTGAGTAATATTATCCATTTCTGCCAATTGATCCCCTTAAAAAAAGAATAACTGTCAGTTACAATAACAGTATGATTTCAGGATCTTTAAGTTAATAAGTTAATAATACTTCAATTTGTCGTTGCGCATTACAGTGTGTAATGTAAATAGGATAGAGAGGTGTAGTAGTTAAACATCCCACTGAAAAAGTGCAGCATCTTCTCACCATCCTGTCTCCACTAGTCTGTATTCCGGTAAGAAAAAAGGTGGAGCCAAAGCGTCATTCTCCTTAAGACAGATAAAAGTAAATGTTGAGGAAAGCATACAGTACGCACTGCTCTCATAGATGTCATTGACCTTTTCAAAGGATAACAGGTTTCACTTCCATCCAATTTACCTTTGGTGAAAAATACAGATTGTAGAAAGTACCCCAGTATTTCACTACGACAGAGCGTTTAAAAAAAATAAAAATAAATATCTCTTTGATTATCTTTCAGTATAAATTATAAAATAAAAACTTTTCTCTGTTTTGGAGTTTGTATTTATTGTTGAGGGAAATTTATTCTGCAACTTCCACTAAATAGTACTGACAGATTTTCAAAGAAAAAACTAAACTTGCTCATTGTGGCAGCAGAAACATTTGTTATCTCTTCCCATGTGCACAACTTGTGGTTATCATTTCCTGAACACAACAGGCCAGAGGATATTGTGTTTGTGCTACAGTGGCTCTCATGGGGAGTCTGTTCACTTGTATGTTTGCTTGGCTAAACACATAAATCTCTTTAGGAAAGAACAGCTTTCAGACCAGAAGACTGCTGTTGCAGTGGCACTCTGGTGAGAGAGAGTGACATAAAATGAACCTCACAGAAGTGAAACTAGAATAAAAAGATCCTTGAATATGTTAGAAGTCTCCTATAGTAATGGTATATGAGATATTTAGATTTTTTTTTATCAATACGCTGTTCACGTCCTTTTTGTAAAATAACTGTTCGTCGTCTATTTTTTTTAATTTTTGAACAAATATAATGAAACATTGGTTTAACATTTTCTGAATCTTCTTGATTGTACAGGGCATTTAAAGAATAATTAAATGTTCATATACAAATAATGGGATATCTGTAGATAACAAAAAAATATTTAAATTAAAAGTTAAGTTTTTAAGATTTTGGGGCATTTTCTATAGAAATAATAATAAATAAATAAAAAAAGTCAAGTCTTAGTGAAACTGTGGCCAGATCACTTGTAGTACTGTAGAGACAGGACACAGGCTGTGGTCCAGTTTAAATATGGGCTTGCGGCTGCCTTGTAGTTTGAGGTGAGTGGAGTGCACTTATACAACGCTTTTCTACCTTTACAATTGCCCTCTCATTCTCAGGAGCTGCCATGCCTGCCCATCGGGATCAAATTGGGGTTCAGTGTCTCGCCCAGAGACACTTCCACATGGGAACAGGAGCAGGGGAGGAGATAGAGAAGTTGGATGAGGCTCATGATTAAATAAACTATTTCTTGGCTGGTAACTTACTAGAATCTCTGCTGGTTGCCTTATACCTGCTTGAAGGTACCATATTGCGTTTGTTACACTTTCCTTTTTGTACGTATTAAAAAGCTAGATATAACAGGTTAATTTGTGAGCTTTAGAGATGCTGTTGGATGGATTCTTAGAGAGCTGCTAGTTGCCTCAGTTTCCAGTCTCTGTAATGTACTAAGCTAAGTCTTATATTTAAACTGATAGATGACCTATCATCTTTATACTGTAGACACTTTGGAATGATACCTAAAGCCCTGGGCAGAAAAGAATAGGCCACACTTGCTCTTAAAAACCTGGAATGAAAGCACTTGAGTGTGCATAAATAAATTCAGCTCATCTGGCGGGCGGTTCGGCGTGGTACGAAAGCCAAGAGTGGCCGTTTTCAGTAATGAACAAAGGTGCGGCAGAAACAAGCTCATTCCTCCGTCGTTCCAAGATGTGAAGATGTGATGGCACATTGGATGGCGTTCTAATGGCACTGCTTTAACCAAATGCAGAGTCATTTCAGACACTTGACTCTAATAATAGCTCATGGAGGCTTCTGAAAGAGAAAATGCTGAACTTTTCTGCTTCTGGCAGCAAAGTAATAAATCTGAGGATGTGACAAAAAAATATATATATATATATTCATAAAGCATCTCATTCAGTGGTCTGGATTTGATTCAGATGCCAATTAGAAAAAATATGAATAGACTTTTCTTATTACTTAAAGCCTGACGGGTCTGCTGTTAAAGAAGGTAATGAAAATGAACTTTAAGGGTGAAAAACAAACTTTTCTACTGAGCAAGGCGGAACACATAGAAACGCTATGAATAAAACCTCCCAAAGCATCAAACAGAATCCAGAATGGACTTTGATGAACAGACAATGAACACTAGCAATTCCTTTATATATTAGGGATATTATTCGCTAATGGCATTTTCTACAGCCTCTATCTTATTCAGCTTTGATGTGTCAAGAAGACCAATACTCAGTCTCTAATCATAGCCCCCTACCCTCTAGTTATTGTAATTGCTTTATTCTCATTGTATCATTTTCTTCTGCAATCCTTCTCCTTGATCATTCTGTGGTGACAAAACTTTAACCCTTGGACTTTAAATAGTTGATGGGAAACGGTGAATCAAGCTTATTTTCTATTTATATTATTATTATTATCACTATTATAACAATAATTATGACTTTTCTTAAAAAAGACATTGTTTCCATTAAACATTATTCCAATTTTAAATTTATTTGTATTGTTACAATCACGATTGTCAAACAAATAATTGTCAAACAAATGATTTTTCAGTGAAATTTTATAGTACAAATCATGCGGTAGCTTACAGTCACCCTCTCCTTTACAAATGTTTTCCCAAAGCAGCACCATCAATATGATGTAAGTAATTTCCTTTAGTTTGAATGCCAGGGGTCCCAGAATTCCTCACTACAGTCTGAGCGTCAGTATATTGAGATTGTTCCCTTTTCATGAACAGCTGTACTTTGATTTTTCTGTGATGCAGACATATTGAAATGGTCCCTTGTGGAACTCCTCTATCCCCATTATAGACTGATAATAGGTTTGATTGATTCCACAACAGAGAATAGCTGGTTTAAGTAGCTTACATTCTTACAAATATATCTCCATTACACACTTAAAATAAAATTTAAAAACAATGTGGTCAACATCCAGACACCTAATGTTGCTTAACATTTACTTTAATATTGTGTTTTACAGGTGCACAACCAACATATTCCAAGATGTGAGAGCTGAGAATAATGTTTAGTTTTTATGGAATTGTTCTTCTCTTTAAAGGCTTGTGTGTGATAACTCTATCTCTATTCACTGGTTTATAGAAAATATGTCTGAATATTAATTGTACGTGCTCTCTACAACCCTGCTGCAACGCTCTATAAATGCAGATGACTGAATGAGTGAGAGGCTAAAGATTCTCACTTCATTGGTTAACTACTCCACAATTACAAGGCTCTATAAAAAAAAACAGGGTTCATCTATCTGTGACATGATTGCTATTATAAAGTTGCCATGTGACTGTGATATACGACCCATTTACGTGCAGATCTGAAAAGAGCCATCGCTTTGTGCGGTTCAATTAACCTACGCACGGTGGTGAAGGGCCAGGGGAACTGTGCAAAGGGCACATCGACATGGAGTTCAATTAACCACACGTCTGCATGGGAGAAGTGCAGTTGCCTTGGTATCCATTTAATCCATTACATCAACAGTGATCTAATTTTATCTCCAAAAGGATAATTAGTTATTGTGCAGAAAAGATCATTTGGCTTCCAGTGTTTCAAAATGCAACCAGTCTTCCTCACCAACATTGTTCACATGGGCACACTAATAATCTTTCACACGTCAAATAATGAATTAAGTGCACAACAGCAGCAGCTATGTATTCATTCCTAAATATGCCGTCGATAGTGACAACGCAGTGGCCAGACTTCACATGGCTCTCTGAAAACTTACAGTAGCTTGTGTGAGGCTGAATACTAGACGTGTCATTTGTAGATGTGTGACATTGAAGCATTTCAACGTCAGTGTGATGGAGGAATGATACAACAAGTCTTTTCACCAATGCTGCCTATTCCTGTACACACAGCAGGTTTGTTCTAACCCTTGTTAAAGGATCATATTAAACCCATCATGTAAAGGGTAAATGACCTACAGAAATATATTGGCTACTGAACCAACCTCTAGCTCATGAGTCCTTGGCACATGGCCACGGCTGTCCTTTGCTAGGTCTCACACCGAGTGTCATTTGTTTATTATTTATTTAACTAACGTTCTCTTTTTGTGGTATGTGCTTTGATTAATACTTTCACAAAAAACCCTAACATAATAATGGTAAAGTATCTCTGAAATCTGGGTTGAAGGGCTTGGAAAACCTTTTCTCAAAGAGCTTACTTGCATCTAAATGCTCAATACCATTTCATGAATGCATAACAGACATAAAGATTCATTTGGAAAACATTACCCAAGCTAGCTGCTCTCCATTTCCTTCAGACCCACAGGTAAGATGAGAGAAAATACAGCCTTGTGACACAACAGACCTACTTGTGGAGAGCTTTAGGTGCTTCACATCTGTCAGTTGTGTATAATGTGTTTCCCTCAGTGTTACCTGGAGCGACAAAAACGTGACAGGTACGTCCAGATTCAAGTCGCTGATAGGAGGAAGTCAGACATGACTTGTAGAGGGAAATCACACATCACTCACAGAAGGTTCTTCTCATCCTGTCCTACCTGATGTATTCAGAGCAGCTTTACTCTTTTAAAAATGACAATTGTGAGGGAGAGAGGAGCTTTGTACTATCACCTTCAAAAAGGGAAAACATTTTTGGCGTTTGTAACAATGACCTCATTAGAATTCCTATACCCTAATCTGGAATTTGATCTGAAAAATGATTGTGTTCGTATAGGTTTATAGGTGTATTTTATTGTATAGAAGTCCGGTTTAATTATTGTCAATAAAGCTAAATATAGTTCTGGTCTTAGGTAAGGTTCAGGTCTCTAATTTGGCAGTAAAAGTTAGATTCAAGCCTGTGCAGAAATAAAATATTACAAGGTTTTTTATTTTTCATTTTCTGTTCCTTTAACACCTCACAGGTCTATATGCTCGTCTCTTGCTGTATTGTCAGAACAGTGAATGTTTGCAGACCATGTTTTGCCTTCTACTGACCTTGTGGAAATATGCTCACATCCTTACTGCACATAGCTACAAGGCTACTGAAAACCAATTGCAACATATTTTTGACACAAAAATCCACCTGGGATCAAACGAAAATGTAAGTAAACATGGTTACGACTATGTTGCTCTACCTTAAAATGCAATTTGGCACAAACAATGCTGTACACGATTTGCATTCATGACATTAAGCTTTAAGGCTGCTGTTTTAAATTACATTTTGTACCCAATCACAGTAGAAAAAACGAACATCTGCAGTCACACGAGCATGAAGCCAAATCTTGGCTACTTGAAAGTTAAGAGTCTCTGTGGTAGAATTACTTTTGGCCTTACTACACTAATAACAGTGTCTGTGCACTATATAGCAATCAGTGTGATGCAATCAAAGGAAAATCAAGGCTATTTAAGTTCATCATGACTCAACCTGAAACTCAAACGGCAGAGGGTCTGTGTGTGAAGATCAGAGTTAGTCTTTTTCCGTGATAGCTCATAATGACACCTTACTTTGGGGGGATATATAATGATAAATTCCCACACCGTTGGGATATCTGCTCTGGAAGCAACCCTGTGATGCAGCAATGTGTGAGTTGTCTTACGTATGACAGGGTAACCATTTCAATGTGGCGACATGTTGGATATTTGAGGTTTACTCAAATTGCATTGACCAACTATTACTTGTCTGCCAGTTCACTTGTGGCTGCACAATATTTTACCATTCCCTCCCAAAATAATGATGTTGAGTGGAAACACATCTCATCAAAACTTTTAAGTGTGCCAGCAGAAAATGAGCATTGGTAGTATTGGAGTATATTCTGCGCTGAATTGATGAGAGAAGTTGCTGGTTCTGTAAATATTTGTGATATCCTACATAATCAATCCACATTTACAATCCATTGTGTGCCTTGCAGCTTTAGCTTTTCATAATAAAACAAAGTAACACATTTACTGGAGAGACCAAACACAATTTTGATAAATAATTCATAGCATTCATATCGAAAGATAATCAAAAGCGTAATTTAAATAATTTAAAATGGGCCTCCCTGAAAAATCCTGCACCCAGAATCATGTCAAACATTTAACTCTGACATTAACATAAGTGCTGGGGTAATTTAAATCAGAATCTTAATGTTTTTTTCTTATCTTACTATGTGAAATTACTCCCAAGTCCAACTGCTGACATTTCAGTGTGTTGTTAGCGGGGTTTGCTTTTGTGAGGACTTTTATAATGTCTTGGAGTTTTAATCTATATACATGTGCAGGTAGGGTTTGCCGAGGTAAAGATTTCAGAGAGTCTTCTCTGTAATGTTAATGCTATTTAATGAGCTAGCTCGCTGCAGCTGATCAAATCTGTTACCAATGGTTGTCATTTCAGTCGGCAAAATAATTGGTTGCCAGCTTAGATAAAGTCAGTTTATGTCTACTTCTGTCTGAAATCAAGGAAACATTGTTTTTAAATATTAGTAACAATTTCGAATGGTAAATCAGCCACCGGAAATGTGTCGTGCAGGAACAGAAAGCCCCAGTCTAAATTTACTGAAATTAATTCTGTTTGTATTTTTCTTCTAGTCTACACATTTGCATTTTACAGAATCACATTTGCATTTTACAGAATCTCTATGATATTCAGTACAAATTGGCACAACTCAATCAAATCAATCAAAACAAACAAGTATAGTTTGGTCATTGCCAGTCAATTCATTTGGCTATCATCCCTAGTTTCTAGCAGAAGATACTCTGCATCAAATACATTGATACATTACAAAACCTGTTGTACATTCCGGCGCATGTGTGTTATTGCAGTTTTATCACACCATAATCCCCATTGTTGAGAGGGGAACTCCGTTTGGTGCCGCCGAATTGCCCACAAAGCTTTAACTCTCGGAAACAGGCGGGTTTTATTTCTGAGAAAAAGAATGACATCTAATTCCCCTCCATTGCCCAGTGGGGGCAAACTAAAGCTGCTTTGAAAGGGCACTGATCTAAAGAGCCGCCCTGATAAACATGCTGTGGCTTATTTTCTGGTTTTGATCTATCTTCTGGTCACAGTGGGTCTCTCTCTGGGACTTTGTACAATGTTTGAGTTGACCAAATATTGCTTTCTGGGTATTATACTGCAGCAAGCTGAAAAAGCATCAATTTACTCCTTGAAGTTTTGAAATAGAACCCTAGAGACTAACACATCCGTCTCAACTAAAACAAATCACGTCTCCTTTGCTATCATATACATATATATTTTTACTATATACATGTATACATATACATGTATGACTGAATTGTATTCAGTATCATTTCTGTTGTTCTTCCTCTGTCCATATACCACATACTTTATTCGACAGACCAGAAGTTTGTCTGCTACCTGCCTCTTATGTGTACTTCCCAGAAGTAGCAGCAAGAAAGAAAGACCTGAAAGTTAATAGTTCATGGTTAAGCAAATGAATGGCTAATGCTCACAACTTCACATCCACTGCAACAGGCGGAAGATGGAGAATGACTAACAAGTGCTTCAAAGTCTGTCAACCTGTATACGTATTATAGTTTAAGAGCCATGTCAAGACAATGCATTGCTTAACAGTTCCAATGAAGCATGAGTTAGGTTTCCGCCCATGTCCGGAAATGGGCATATGTACCCATCTGACAGTCTACTACAGTAGCTTGCTTACACATAGCAAACAATAACTTTCTCACATGTCTACCTCTGGCAGACACAGGGTGCTTAAAATAATCATTTGACATGCTTAAAGTTTTAAAGAAGGCATAGGTATTTTGCTAGCATTTCAGGCCTACACTGCATCCTGTGGCGGTGATACATTCCCCCCGCGGTGGCCGTGGTTTTAACAGTTTGACGCTTTCCACTTTGTCTCTATAAACCATCATCCGCTGGAAGAGAAGAGGTTTGACCTCCTAGAACTCCAAACACTGGCTTGACAATGATTATGATCACTCAAAAGGTACACATACACTCATGATAAAAGATGTGGGGTGGATGAGGTCTGTTATTTTATTTCTTTGAGAAATGTGAGGCTGGTCTGCCTGCAGGACACGATCAAAGCCGAAGCCTAACACAGGCCAATTAAAGTGTCCAGTGCAAACACTGAGCAGAGATCAAAGACAGGGCTGCATTACATGACAGCCACTGCAATAGGAAGTAACTGCATCCCATTATGAGTGTGAGCACATCCACTAATGGGGCTTTGCATAGAGCAATACATTATTATTGCAAGGATGGTGCTGGTGTCTGTTCAGGTGTCGTGGCCAATCTCTCGGATCAGTGAAGCAGGTAGTAGGCTATTTATTTTTCCTTTTCCAACAATACTTTGAAACTTTGTATTATCACTACTATCATTATTTTTGGTGGCTTGAATCACACAAGTTTAGATGCATCCTATATTATGAATGCTATGAATTATCAAAGCAGATACTGCAGAACAGCTTTTGCTATTGCATTGACAACAACTGTCCCATCTAATCCAGACACATTATTTGATGCATGAGGCAAATTTTGTAAAAACGTCTGCAATATTCCGCATGACCATGATGTAAGACCCCAGAGAACAAAATATAAGCAAAAGTGGATTACAGGCTGTTGTGAGCGCCTGGTCCATGAATACCATTAATGTGACACTCAGTTTGATGCTACATTGTCCTTGTTTCCTCAGAGCCAAGTGTGCAGGTGAGATCTAAGCAAGGTCACACATATTGCAAGTTGGTCAAACTAAAACAACACTGCAAATTTTTTTATTCAGTGACGCAGCATTACGTCAAATCAGGTCACAATGTGGGGTTTATTATTCTCGTGTTTTCTTCCAGTAATATTAATAGATTCTAAATTCTTTTGGGCATACATTTGCAGAAATGCATGAACTTAAATTTAAAAGTCATATTTCGATTCTCCAGAGAACCATTTGGTCACAGTGTATGGAAAGTTTTGATATTGACCAATCTGGTTTGCTTTGGCAATGCCAAAAGGATATTGCAAACAAAAAGATATCGACATACTGCCATGATTCTCAACAGATGGTAATTATCACTGTAGCTGCTACTGCTCTGTGATGCAACTGAGTGGAACCTTCAAATTAACATCTGGCTCCATCATTAAGTTGTATACACAATTGACAGACGGGACCAAAATATGTCATGCTCTACTTCAAAAGGTCTTTGTTGACCACGTCAAAGGCAAAGTGTCTTCCTAATTAACCAAATTAACCATACAGCAGTGTGATGATGACTCACCTCTAAAAAAAACTTTTCCATCATGTCTACCATGTCAGATGTTGTAGCTGTTGCTAGGAAACACAAATACAGAAGACATACAGGTCAGTTAATCAGGGCAAAATGCTTCACATCAGTATTGTGGCCCAATTAAAGGCCCTCTGTTGAGCTTTCATTTTACACAAAAACAATCCTGTTTGAACTGAATATTCCTCACAAAGATGCACCGTGTGTATCCTTAAAGTCTTAAAAACACATTTAATACATTTATTTTAAACCTGCATTGTTTATATGGGTTTGGTGTCTCCTTTTCCTCTTTTATTGGTGCATTACTTCTGTAATAGATCATTTCTACCTCCAAATACTGCCAACTCAAAGATGAAGGTTTGGTTATGTTTAGGTAATTAAAATTACTTGGTTTCATTTCACCATCATGGTTAGCCTCATGTGTCAACAGCACTTTTAATGGTCAAAAAAACTTCATTCTAAAAGGCCAGTGTGTAGGATTTTAAATGTTTAAATGTGATCCAAGAAAACGCAAATGACACCTGATCCAGTGTTTGGTTTGTCTGCTTAAGGCTACTGTAGAAATATGGCGATGCAACATAGCTGACTCCCTGAAAAAAAAGCCGCTCAGTATACATTTAAAACACTTCATTCTAAGGTAACAAAAACACAATGATTTTTTATTTTCAGGTGATTATACTTGAAAGAAAACATACTTATTAATATCATATTCCAATTCTGCAAATACATCTCCTAATTGCTACACATTGGCTCTTTAAATTATTATAGAAATACTGGTCTGTAAATCATGTCTATTTTTACTGGCCAGTTCCAAATTAATGAAAGTGAGCAAAATTCTATTACCATGAAATCTTAGATCAACCCCTCTTCTAAATGAGTTTAGCTGATATTATGAACTGTGATACAGTGAGGTATAATTAGACTCTCTGTAGAAAAGGCGCTCTTTTATTTTGGAGCCAGAGTGAGATTAGATGCCTTTCAAATAAAGGTCTAATTAATTGGGTCTATATCACCACAAATGTACAGAATCTGCACTTGTACTAAAACTGAGGCACAATATACGTACATGATTTTTGAGGCTATGTACTGTATTTTATTCTGTGACCGACACTGTCATAACATTGTGGTTTCAATAATTGTGATTATTTATTAAACGTCCAGATAGTACACTCCATGATTGCAATACAACCTAAACTCAAGGCGTCTCTGAATACTGCCTGTGCGAGTGACACAGCTTATGAATAATGGTTGTTCAGTGTGACGGCACAGGTGAGAAGCTCTGTCAGTGTCCGTGACAAGTTGCAACGCTGTGCACATCAACTGGCATGAAACACACTGGCCACACTTAAGGCAGCCGCCAATCAGCCTGTGAGGTCACTGGAATCTAGGAAATCTGAACCCTTCTGAGTTTCCCCACACAGACGATAATTAATAATTGGATCCCTGAGGAAATGGGTCCTTCAATCAACCCGCCATTATTGTGGAGGGTGTGTGAGTGTTCGCCCATCAAACGCTCTGTGATTAATCATGGAAGGAGCATAATTACCATCAAGGGAAAACAACAGCTTGTATTGTTTTGTCCAACTCCTAAACCCCAACATCCAGAAGAAAAGATATTTACCACAAGTATGAACGTACTTCCAGTGATTACATTGTCTTCTTATGGTGACAGGTATTGAAAAATAAAACAGAGGCTCAAAGTTGTAAGCTGCTCTGTAATGAAACTACAGATAATTGGTAATTCTTTCAATATGTATGGCCCTGCATTATTCATTTTTGCTTTTAATGCAGGCATTAGTACCAGCATATTTGGAAAATTACAACTTTGATAGCTTCGACTGCAAAGTTCAGCTCTAGTATGAGACGGGCTTTGCTCATGTTACCTCATTGGATGTTTAAACTTCCCTCTGTAGAATGATGTACGTATGTGCAGAGTTTGAGTCTGCAGGGTTGTTTTAACTGTCATCTGCAGAGGGGCTGGTTTCTTTAAGACATCTATGTAGAAGCATGATTCATGACATCACAAATAGAAACCAATCTTGGTCCAATACTTACACAAATGGAATGTGGAAACTTAAAGTTAGTGTACCATAATGGGCTTTAAATTGAAGTAGGACACATCTATGGGGCGGCTGTGGCGTAGTGGAGAGCAAGGTAGTTCTCCAATCAGAGGGTCGGTGGTTCGATACCCGGCTTCCGATACCCGGCTTCCTTGGGCAAGACACTTAACCCCAAGTTGCTCCCGAAGGCTTGCCATCGGTGTGGACTGGATGTTGCATGAATGTTAGTTAGAGTCTGATGGTGGCACCTTGCATGGTAGCCTGTCATCAGTGTGTGAATGTGTGAATGATATGTAATATACTACTGATTGTAAGTCGCTGTGGATAAAAGCGTCTGCTAAATGACTGTAATGTTATGTAATGTAATCTAGTATCCAGCAGTTGAAGCAATCATTTTTGAAATATTCATTTTTTATACATTTTTGTTAAAGCTGGGATCCATAACATTGGCGAAACCAGTAGGAGTACGCTAGATTTGATAAATTATCCAACCAAAAAAGCCTATTAACTCTTCTCCAATGTGAGTAGCTAGTAGCACTAGATCCAAAAGTTGCTTCTAGCAAGAAGGTTGTCAAGTCGGCAACAAAGACATACCGTCCCCTCAGGCTTCCCTCCAAAACCACTCCTCCAAAATATTCATTATGAAGGTAAGGATTAACGTTGATCTTTAACTAGTTAATTGAACTTTAATGTGTAAAAACCTTATCAGACACAAATTATTTATTTTTAAACTATTTTTCTTTGTGTTGATTTTGGAAACACAAATTAGACAATAAACAAATCCTAATTCGAGGTAAGATAGTAGAACGAGCTCAGTTATGATTGTGACGATGTGATACTAGGTGGTCATATGTGGCTGGAGATTTTAACACTTTGGCTTTCTTCTGAGATATAACTGAAATTCCAGTAAAAGCTTGTAAGTGGACCTTGACTTGTTTTGTCAATATTTATTTGCAGTCTGAAATTGCTTCAGTTTTCCCATAAAATATTATTGTATGAACCCTGTGGTGAGAGCTAGTCTGAGACTTGACAGATTGCAAGCTTTAGTGGATTTCTCTATTGTCTTCAAAATAAGATAACAATGCATTATGTGTGTATTGCATCGACTATTGTGTTGCACTGCTTTGCCCATTGTTCAGGTAAAATAAATATTTTTAACAAGCTTTTCATTTACAAATAGTCTTTCAATTATAGCTAATACTTAGCTGAATATTATGTTCAAGTGTGACCAGCTTTCTTATTCTGTAATACTTTCCACATTAGAAAGGCACCAATACAGCATTTCTATCACCAAAGGAACGATGATTTAAAGCCAAGCTCCAGTGACCCTGTTCCCTAAAAATAGCTGCAAAATGGGAATAAGAGTGAATTTTGACTGTAGCCAATCCTTTTGGCACACTCTGATAGCCATAGAGGATGGGAGGCTCAGCTGTGCAATAAAGGAGTGGAATTTTCAGTTAGACTCTGTTTCATTGTACTTGTATTAAGTGATGTCTGAAGCAATCTCTTAATCACATTGTCCATCTAGAGGTGAAAGGATGACTCAAGCTTAACCATGCAAAGTCTCTCCTTTCATCATATGACCTTTGCAGCTGATGAAAAATGTTTTTTCCCTAATGATGTATCTGTTCTACATGATGCATTATTGTTGGGCTGAAAAAGGAAAAGGGTAAAAAATAAAAACACATTTAAGAATTTAATTCCACAAGGATTGCAATTTATCTTTATTATATTTAGGTTAAATACAATATCAAGGCTGTTAGAATGAAGTTGTAATTATAATTCCTCATCCATTCTAATTAAAACCCGTACTACAGTGAATTGTATATTTAACATCCGTTCTGTCTGCAGTGAAATATTGCTTGAAACTGTACCGTGCAGCCTGGTCAAATTCATTTTTTAATACTGCAGTAGCAGCGTTCTTTATGAGTGCGCTCTAAATTATTATTTACAGCTCAACAGGCTTTGCTTTTGCTTTGCTGAACAATTTTCATTCATCAACAGTAAAAAGCTATATCATCCTCTGGGTAGCAATCTAATTCAATTCAGGTAATTTAAGTTAAATGGGGTTATTATCTAATTCAGGGGAAGGATGATATTACATAATTTGCTCGGGAAAATGGGCATCCGCTTCACAACTCGGAGGCTTTGAAGTGTGAACAGTAATATTTTCTTTTGAGGCTGTCAACAAATAATAAAGACAAAACTGGGAGCTTACACTTGGGGAAACAATGCCTTTGTCCCAGCAGACACCCGGGAATTTAATTTAATTGTTTTCTACAGGGAGCCTGTCATGAGTCATTTTCACAAATCTGTTTTCCACATTGCATGCTTATTTTTCTGCAAAACATTTATTATGGGGAGTCTAATATGAGCAACAAGGATGAAACTCATTCTCAGAGACACCATCTAAGATTACAACTACTTATTACATCTATTCCCCCTGTTGAGATAAACAATAAACCTCGTTCTGTGATTCAGCCTGTAGCTCAGTTCACACCTGTCGTCATGCAGAACTGAGACAAAGACAATAACATGATCAATCTTCCAGGTCCAGTTTTAGCAAATGAACCAGTAGATAAATGGAACGTTGTAAAGTCTGCACCATTAAGCAGTCATTCAGTGGAATGTCATTATTGACCTTCAACACCTGTGTATAGGCTTACAACATCCATCAAGTAGCACTGAGATCAATACATAGATTACCTTCAGAAACACTAAACTGAGTGACACATGCCAAGGTCGGGCTATTTTTACTAGTATGTTGTAGAGGACGTACACAATACGGCAAAATGAGTTTAAATGACACATCTGATCATCTATATGTTTATGTAAAAACTAAATATAGGAATTGTATGTTCCTTTAATGATGAGTATAATCATTGCTGAGGTGTTCATTCTATTTTAATCTATTCTATTTAAATGAACAATAGAAAACAGTGAAGGAGAGGAGTTTGAGATTGGGAAGTTAGGAAACAGCTTCAGAGAAAGATAGAAAATAAAAAGAAATAAGGTTTGTTCCAATCTGTCATCCATCAGGTGACTCTGCTATTTGAGCGCCAGCCTCATTTACCAGTGGCCAGTTCAATCTGCTGCATTCAGATACAGGCAAGCAGGTTGTCACTTTGAATATGTTTATTTATTCTCATTCCAGGAGGTCTGCTGCAACATGAAGACAGCTGGTTCAAATTGATTCTCCGGTACAAATAAGTTGGGAGACGGAACGGGAATGAACCGTCAAGAATAAGTGTGGTGGCTGCATGCACTGTTTCTTTCTCTGCTGCTCCTCACAAAATGCACCCCGGTGTGGAAAATAATGTAATTTTGTGAAAGGCTTTGCTTTTTTTAATTTTTTATTTACCTTATGTTGGACAAAAAGACACAAAGTATTATAGCCTGGCAAATATTGTTTTTTTAAGGCTAATACTGATGACAATATCTGATATTAAAAATATTCTATTGTCTGCATAAACCAGCAACAAACTTTCATTTTTTAAAGGGTTGCCTACGTTTGGTTCTCAAGAATTATGACGAAGGAATGTCCCTAACCAGACATTTTACTGTTGCAAAATAAACACAAGCATGTTACATTAATGTGTGTAAGATGAGTATGATTTTAATATGTGACAATGTAAGCAGGTCATGTGTATACTACAACTTATTGACGGAGTAAGAATTACATATGGTTTGTATTAACAGTTTTATAAGCATGATTATCTCTATTTTTTTGTCTGCAGAAATCTCTTGATGTTGCCAGAGAAAGTGCACAAAGCAATAGGGATGTTTTTGTACTCGCTTTTTCTATGTTAGCATTGAAAAAAATATATATGATGAAACTCAACTGCATTTAATACATTGAAAAATGGATGGCCGCATACTTTGAAACATTTTGCATTTCAGTGTTTTCCATACATGGTGAAGTCCCTGAAGAGACAAGCAGTTCACTAATAAACAGGGAAAATCGCTTTGAGTGTACTGATGTGTTGGTGTCACCATACGAACATACAGTAAAAGAAACTGCTAACTCAAAGTGTGAGAGGTTAAAGAGTTCATCCATATTATCAGACAACAACAACTGTCCCCTTCCTCATACAGAGTGTGCTGCTTGTGGGTTTGATCATGTAACAACAGATAGGGGTTGATTTCTGGGAGCCTGAATGCTGAAAGATCCCCTTGAGGGTATTTCACTTGTGAACTAAGCTTCTCAATATGAGAGTGTACTGTAGGGCTGACAACTGTAATCCAGACTTCTCACAAGCACAACCATATTGGCGCTGTCCATTAATAACATTGAGCTTTATCGTCTTGGTATTGAACAGCTGTCATCACAGAGAAATGCAAGGTTGTTTCTCATTTGATGTACAGTGTCATTATGTATGCCTAATGATTGCAGTTCTGAGCAGTATAAATAATGTATATTATTTGATAAATGAGATAAATAATGCTCTTTTATTTATTAGTGCCTTCTACATATTGATTATTTGTCCTTGGTTTTACAATTATTTTTATTCAAACATCTTTGAAGCTTTAACAAGAAAATCAAGTTATTCAATCTAATTTACAAAACGTATTATTTATAACTCATGATTGAAAATATCAATTCCTTCTGTCCAAAATGCTACATTTTAAAAACAAAACAATATCCATGGCAGTGGATGATGAATGCCATATTCTGGCTGATTAAATTAATTGTTTTCCTCCATCATGAATTTTGCTGCGTCAATCCTTATTTCACCTAGTCTATTCTGGGTACAGTCTGTGTTCTGAAGTTAATGTCATATATAAAGCAGTGGAGAAAAGTCAGTACTGGTTCACAAAAGTCAAGCTACTTCAAAAAAAGGGCTTTTAATAGACCCTTAGGTAACTATGAATAAATGACCGTGACATTTCTTAACCATAGACTGTTTAAAAGAAGTGGACGTAGTCACAGTGACGTCAACCATTGGTTTGTGCACTGCAGTTTGAAACCTCCACGTCTGCTTATTCGCTGTTACCATCTTGGTTTTTTTTTGGAACAAAACGTGACACGATGGGGTGGACATTTCAAGCACCCAAATGTTACAATTAACTTTCATGAACAAAAAAAAACAAAAAACATAAACCGCTTTATTGTCTATTTTTCTCTAAATTTGACCATCATTTACTAAATTAAAATCATGCTGTATTGAAGAACACTTGAAACTAGCGATGGAGACCAGTAACTCATGTGTACAATGTTTACAGAGGTAATATTTTAAGTTAGAAGTAGGGTCATTCTCTCATAGACTTCTATACAATCAAACTTCATTTTTTCAACCGGAGGAGTCGCCCCCTGATGGCCATTAGAAAGAATACAAGTTCAAGGCACTTCCACATTGGCTATACTTTTCTGAACGAGAGATAGCCGCCTGGTCTTGATTCAATGTAAATAAAGAAATACAAAATATCACAGTATTCTCTATGTAGTTTTGGAATTATACATTGTAAATTTGTTTAATGCCCACAAGCTTGTTTGATTGTTTCATCAATAAATTTGCACCTTTATTTTCTACAATAAAATTAATAGAAAACAAATTAACTTCAGCGAAAAGCAAAAATAGCCTAATGTGAAACTGTTTATAATGTGATTAAATGAGTGAAACACTCCAGGAACTTCTTCTTCCCCTATTTGACATTGTCGGCTTGGCAGTCCTAATAGACTTCAGGAACGATTGCCATGTCAAATGACTCAGCTCCTGCTTAGTTTAAGTGTGTGTGTGTGTGTGTGTGTGTGTGTGTGTGTGTGTGTGTGTGTGTGTGTGTGTGTGTGTGTGTGTGTGTGTGTGTGTGTGTGTGTGTGTGTGTGTGTGTGTGTGATTGGGGGGTGGGGGGTATACTACAGTGGAGAGAATATGCACCCATAAAGAGAGAGGAAAAACAATAAATCAAGAGCAGCTATTGATGTACAGCCTTGACAAAAGCCTTCCAGTTTTATTCAGGTGCACTCAGTCTGTAAAGGAGAAATTGTAGCTGAAGGCAATCATTGATCACACTCAGTAATTGGTGATTGGAAACGTCAAATTAGAGCCTGTCAATAAATTCAGACCACCACAGAGAGTGTGGGGTTGTTACTATGAGACAGAAACAAGATTTAGATATATAATAAAGTTATTTTTTGCATCCTTATCTCTTGCAACATTTTTACAAAGGCAAAACATTTTGTAGCCCAGTTGTTCTTAATGCAAAATTATAATGTTAGTGCCTAGAAAAACAACATATGGAGCATTTAGTAGCTAAAGAGACTTTAAAAGCAGTTGGAGGAGACCAAAATAGAGCTAAAAGGAGAGTATTGGACTTCCATACATCAGGTGGACACAAACAAAACACATAAATGCTATCTGGCAGCTGTGTGAATAGGCCAACACGTTTTCCTCATCAAATTGAAAGGTGGATAATATGTCAGTGTCGTATTAACAGCCTGTTTCAGTGGCTCCCAAGTGACCAAAGAGAGATGGTCATGGCTAAAGAATAAATCTGCCACAGGAGACTGGATGTTACCTTGCACCAGTTGTAATATTTCCATGAAATCTGAGCGGTTTGGTCCAATTCGGTTCTATTCAAATAATAAAATGCAGATGGCATGAAGGAAACACATTGCAGCTTTATTATCTGCCTTACATGGGTGTCTGTGCCCATCTGTCCTGTGTTTCCGTATTTCAAACAGACCGTTTTAATTGAAGTAATTCCCACTGTGACCTCAAATTAGTAATCACAAAAGCTTGTGCCTTCTACTGCAAACCTGCAATTTATGCAAATATGTTTTTGATCAGAGACATTTAGGCTAAATACTGCTAATATTTTGAAGGGGACTCAGAGGGACTTTCAGGAGTATATTTCATGTGATCCACGGATTTAAGAAGGGATGAGCTTCGCGATAACAGATGATGAGTGGCTGCTGTCAGGGTTACAAGGTTGCTGATTTATCTTCGTAGACGCCCTCAGAAATCCAGGTCACAGGCAAAACTGTGAAAACATGCGTGCGCACTCACGCACAAGCCATCTTCATCATCATTACATCAGCTCAGGTCAGCACTAAGACAGGGTTAGGCTGTTTAGTTCTAACACCATATTTTTAAGGCTTCCAACATGGCAGCATCTACCAAGGTCATAACTATTCCTGGCACTTTTACTGAATTGCAGTGACAGTTTGGTCTTAAATCACGGCCCCTGGCAGAAGAATTATAAGTGTTAGCTGGGGGGGGTCTGGAGAGGTGACTCAAGGCTGATGTCTGACCTTGGGGCAAAGCTTCACTCTTCTGTACATGTCACCGTGGCATTACTGATTTGATGGGTTGTTTGTGTGTTGAGTGTTAAATGTGAAGAAAGGTTGTGACACCTATTTTTTTAAACCTGGAATACTTTGGTCTTTTTTCAGCCATAACCTGTTATGGAAAAGAAAGCATTTTATGGTGCCAGCGCTTTGTTTTCAAGACTCTTCTATCTGCATTAAATAGAAAGGTGTGCTACAAAGTTACAGAAAAAGAAAACAAAATACAGCAGAATTTAAATCTCTCAAAGACATCCTTTTATGAATATATGACATCAAAACAATCCTTCCCTAGTGGTGTTCAAGTTAATAGGATTGTTTATCCGTTTATACCTCAGCATAAGAATTTCTCCTATATCCTGAGATTGTATTTTGACAGACTTCAGGAAACTTCCTGTCAATGTTTATGACATATTCTTATCCCTTTGGCAAGGTTATATATGTCTGTGTATTAAATTATATATTGGGTGATGCTCTTGAAAAAGGCAGTTCAGAATACAGATGACTTCTCTCTCTCTCCGTCAGCCCTTCGGCCTGTGATTAATACTGACTACAGCCGTGCCTGGATATTTGGCTGGACACTGTTTCATCCGTTAAGTGAAAGATGGATTAGGAGCTAGCTACTGTTAGCTGTCCTTTCTCAGGGGCCTTAAGAGCACATGGATGCGAGTCGTTTATGCTAAAAAACTATTTCTAAAGGGATATTAAGGAATGCAAATCATGTGATCAAAGGTAAGAGACATTGGGTATTTTGTTCTACTATAGATGTCATAAAAGTCACAGTGGTTTGTATGTTTGTGTAGCTATCTCTCTGCAACATCTGTGATAGTGATACTGAATCAGGGTACAAACTCATTGATTGTCCTGTAATATATGACTCCTCTGGTTAAGCCATTGATTACTGTCTCAGTAGAAATGTGGGTCAGGGACATAAAATATGCGATCATCAACTTATTAATTATACTTAATTACAACTGGCCTTCGTCCTAGTCAAGGCAGTAAGTCATATCGCAGCCACAGAACATAATACAATGTCACGGTGGAGATTAATAACAGCAACTTTCTGCTTCAGGTTGATTAATATTGAGCCAAATGAGCGAGGAGAATTGTTACATATGTGAGGAACTTCTTGTTGCGGAATTACTGAGAATTTATTTCCTCTAATATTCATTTTCCAACCAACAATTCTTTATTGGAAGTGACACATTATAAGACGTGTTAGAAATCATCTACTCCTAAATAGCTTTGAGAGAAATGCTTAAATGGATGCTGTAATTGCATCGCAGGAGAATAAACGTCATGAGTTTTGTTTGGCAAGGTTGAGTGGGTGAAGTATTAAGTCACTAAATTTCCCCTTGGTCAATTTCATTCCCCTCGTCAGCATTGCAAACAAACTGACAGCTAAGCAGCTCACGTACCTACAGCAAACTGCAAACAGCAGCATATTTTAAAAACAGCCCTTAAGCAGGGGGCAGTTCTGATGCGGTGTGTTGCTATGACACCATTTGCCACGGTGAAACGCCTGCTGGCCAAATATCGATAGCCTCCCACATCCATTTAAGAAAAGACGCAATTACTTCTTATTGCAATCACCGCTGTCTGCATGTCAGAGGGAAGAAACGAGTGGCCTGCGACTCGAGGTTTTTCCCAATTTAACAGCGACCCGAGCCTCAAAGTTAAAGTGATGAAGATTACAAACAGGTTGGATGAATTATTTAGATCAAGAGTAATCCTGGCCCCCAGGTGACGAGGAAGGTGGACTGTACATCAATCATGGGTCTGTCCGATGGTGAGAGACGTGTTTAGGCCTGGATTCAGATCGCTGTTGATTGGTGTTGTCACGCAAAGTAGCCACATATAATACGGGCGGAGGCGGGAGCGATGGAATAATTGACATGTCGCTCATGAGGAAGTGCCTCATCCTCCTCCTCCCCTGTGAAGTCAAGAGATTTATGATGCAGTGATTCACAAGCATTTACAGGTCTGCCATCATGCACTTAGTCTGCAGGAGATAGCCTCCCTCCCTCTGTCAAGGCGTTGCAGTCCAGAGAGAATAAAAAAAATATTTGGCACTGCTCTGCACATGTGACAGGAGAGGACATCCTCTGTTGTCTCTAAGAGGATGCTGCGCACCCACAGAAGGTAAAAGTGTTTTAGAAGGAGCTAATTTTCTTGTGTGCGTCTATTACTCTTGACGTCGCCTTTTCAGGTCACCTCGGTAACGCTTGTTCGACAAACTTCAAGTTGATGAAACTTTGGGTTCATAAACAACAACAGTCGGAGCAACATCTCCCCCGTCCTTGGACCTTTTGCTCTCCGTCATTAACAATGCGCACAGATGTGTTTCATAATAAGAGCATCCTCTGCGATCACAATAGCACAGTCATTTTAATTTGATGAGTCGTTTTTGGCACCGCCTGACAATCTGTCCTTGTTTGAAATGCAAAATAAATCAGTTATTGATTAACAGCACAAGATGTATGTGTGCAGGCTAATGTTTTGTGCTCTGTCTAAAGCGCAAAGTCCATTTAATAAAAGCTTTTATAACTTTCATGACTGACAAATATGTCATTTAGAATAATTGCTAAACTCTTCAGTGTTGACTGCAGCCATTAAAATCAATTAGGAAATGTCATTACTGGAAAATAGGACATTTTTAAGAGCTCTGAATATTACAAGGGATAGAGATCTGACATCACAATTTTTAACTGGATCTATTCCAGGCAAATCACTTTGAAAATTAAGAGCTGATGGGCTTTAAGACCTCAATCAGGATAAAGTCAAATTTACCGTTTAGGTCCGATATACTTTCAAATAAAGGTTGACAAAATTAACTTTATTAACAAGAAGAATACACTATGGAACCTAAAAACACTTCCAATAAAGGTTGATAGCAACATTTGTCCTATGTAGTCTTGCGAAACTGCAAAAAAGTACTGGAACAAATCTAAGGATAATAATTACAAATCAGAAAAAGGAGTCTCACAATACGCAACATGTTTTAATATAACCTGTAGTTTACACAAATTTAAATGATTAGAGAACAAAAAGAAAAGTATATAACAATAAAAAGCACAGAATGTGCAGGAGAGGTAAGACACACCAAAGGTTTCATAGCCAAACCTCCCCTCTAGGTTTTACAATCCTAATACTATGGAAGTTTGTTATCTTGAAGTAATAATAATAACTTTAATAAGTTTCATTTATTATAAAAAATAATAAATAAAACAATCGTAAAAATTATCATTTAAACACACATGCTAAGCATATTAACTATGGTACAGATATTTTTTTATATTTAACTTAAATACAGGTTTTGACAGAGAGAGGACTGGAATTTCAATGAGATGGTCCTCTGTCATTTATGGCATCTTGACCAAGAGTTTTATGGTAATAAGGAAGATGAATATCCTTTGCTTGTCTGGTTGGAAATGAATGGATATCGAAGGTCATTAAAAAGGAGCTGGGAATAACAATTGGTAAGCTGTACTTTTGAAACGTACATTTATTCATAATGATACATGGTTGATAGATGTTAATATTTGAAAAAGGTTAAGAGATTTAATTTCTAGTTCTAGAAACATTACAATAATGGACTGTAATTTAACCCCATTAAATGACTCAGTGCAAGTCATTACCATTATTATTATTTTTTTATTTTTTTACATAGTACACTATCATTTCTGGCTCTCATGTCAGACCTTCTTGTTTGATTCATCCTTTGCAGAACCTCCACATCCAATTACTATAAATTGTATTCATCACATCATCGTTTGTCTTATGGGGTTAGCGGCGGCTGTGGCGACAGAGTGGGTCGTCGTTTAATCACAAGGTCGGCGGTTCGATCCCCAGCTTCTCCAGTCTGCATGTTAAAGTGACCTTGAGCAAAACACTGAAACCCAAGTTGCTCCACATGGGTGAGCCAGTGCCTTGCATGGCCACTCAGCTCTGGTACATGAATGTGTGTGTGAGGGAGAACTGTAAAGGGCTGTGTATGATAAAGTAGAAAGGCACTATATAAATGCAGTCCATTTAATGTACCATTAATTATAACTGCTACTATTCCTTTTAAGGCAGGTTGTCAGCCAATATGACCTTTTGTCATGAAAGGAAATGTAGGCTGCAAAGACGTGGTCTAATAATCAAAGTGAAACTTTGACTCAGGTTTGAAAAATGCTGCAAATGCCTTTAACCAACATGTTGTATTGGATTTCAATTTGGCAGTGCATTTAAGTATTGCTGTCTTTGAAAATCATTTTGTGAAGTCTATTTACCTAACTCTTGCAGTGCCATATGTACTATATGAAGGTGAGCCTGCTAAAAAAATGAATAGATACTTTGAGGTTTGTTCCTCGACAAACTGTCATTCAGTCAAACTGCTATTTATTCTTTGTTTTTTTCCTGAACCATGTTTTGATACAGAATAAGGATATCTTATAGTAGGACACAGTTGATGAGGTTGTGACCCCTGGCCAGCCTCGAAAGCATTTAATTTATGGTCTGCAATATTACACCGCGGTGCACTGGCAGACAGAGATATGATACTGAGAAAACAAAATTTAATTCCAGCTTGTGATTATTATTATTATGTTTTTTGTTTTTTTCTCCGCAGTGCTCCTTATTTACATACACACTGAGGGTGGAAAAGACACCTAGCTAATGAGAAACTGCAGTTGCCATTCGCCATCTCCACTGCTTGAGGCCAAGTTTAGATTGGCTGAGTATTACTAGACGTAAAAATACACATTGTGGCTTTCCTTTTCTATAAAACTCCATTTTATTTCTCCACATATTAACTTGCGTATCACAGACTTGTATGTCATATCCATTCTGGGTTTTTTAATTCACTATTATCTAAAAAATGCATTGATATCATTCCATAAATATTTTTATAAAGATACAACACTTACACATAAATCTAACTTTGCTGCCTTATGCATATAGCAGGACGGTCATTTCAGTGTATCACATTAATTAATTTCACCATCTTTGTGTTGCATCAACAAAATACATTAGCTGCAAAAAGATAAAAATGCAGTCCAAAGAATAGAGATGTAAAAAAAGACATTTGATACAGTACTATATATACTAGAGCTTGAAGCTCAAAACAAATGAGTTTGCAATGCTACAAGCGAACAGCAAAGATCACAAAATTAAAACCACTGACGGCCACAATGAAACGCACAGACAACGTTTTAGATGCAATCGAAAATGCATCTGAATATCAGAGTTTGATTCAGAGACAGTGCTGTTTCACATTTTCTCCCCCTTGTCTTTGTCTGTTTTGCTGCTCAATGAAGGGCCTGTATGAACTGTCAGTGTGGGCAGAGACATTTCCCCGTCCAAGTAAACCCAGTTTCACAGCATTGTGCAGATGACTCTCACAAAAAAAGATGTTTCAACTCTTTATAACCCGTCTTCGACCAAGTACCATCTCCAGCAAAATGGAGAAATGTAAAACAAAAGAATGCCTTCTTTGTATGCTAACTGCTAGCCCCTTTTTCGCTCCAAAAACACGTTAAACCCACGGTTATTTTACCAGCAGTGTGAGTGATGATAATATCCAGTTGCTGGTGGGCACCGAGGCGCTGTTATTCCAATTTTTCCTGCAATTAGGGTTTCAAATCTGTGATCGAGTATATTATCCACTTAATTTATTTTCTCAAGAACGCTGGCGGTCATAAGAAAGTCTCCCCGCTTCTGAGCTAGTGTTTGCGCCGACAGATTAAATTTGAAACATGAAATGATGCTGTAGTGGGGCTACGGGCTGTCAGCCCCACTAGTCATGAAATTTGTGTGATCTACATTAAATACAGACACATTCTGAGCATGCTTATGCATACTTTCCCCCTTACAATACAAACACACTGTGAGAGAGGGGCTAGCCTCTTTATTTGTATCTATATTTATATGCAATTTAGGAAGATGTTATATTCATACATGATAAATTAAAGCAGATAGTAAGCTTTGAGAATTAAAAATAACGTGATTTGTATGGACAGTTCTCTTCAATGACGACAGGTGGAGCTATGCCCCATTTTTTCCTGAAATGAAATTGGATTCCCATTTATAGCGAGCAAAAAAAGAGCTAGGACGTATTGTCCTCTAATCTTTCTTTTGACTCCTCAGCAACAGTTGGCGTTGAGGGTGTATACCACACCCGATTAGTCATATCACCCCGCTGCTCCAGTATAAACAATTGAAAGGAGAAGCGTCCAGGACAGCAAAGTGGGCTTTAATGGTGCCAACTCTGCATCAGCAGGAGAGAGGACACACTGTGTGTGTGTGTGTGTGTGTGTGTGTGTGTGTGTGTGTGTGTGTGTGTGTGTGTGTGTGTGTGTGTGTGTGTGTGTGTGTGTTTTGACTGAGTGATGATGAAAGACAGCAAATAAATCCCCACCTGTGATGAACTGTGTGCACACATGTCTCTCCTATGTGCACCTGAAGTACACACAAATGTGTTTTCCTGCTGTTCAGGAAACAGCTTTCAAGATAACTGTGAAGATCTACGATAACATCTGTGTCGTGAGATTCATCTACGAGCCAAATATAGCAAGATTAAAATAGGAGGCATGTTTACAAATATAGCAAGATTAAAATAGGAGGCATGTTTACAGTTGCTCTGGTAAGAGAGTTTATCACATAAATGAGCAGGGTTTTTAATGTTAAAAATGTGTATCAGGTAAAACTTCCTCAGAATCCCTGCCCTGATTTCACCCTAAGCTTACATAAATGTGAGTATACAACAATCTGCGAAATTTGAAAGATATCGGTGTTAGCGAAGGGGCTTATCCTAAGATTCATCTTCAGATAATGACGACATGCGGCTGCTGATGCTTATCTTGAGCTCTTCCTTTTAAACAGACTTTTTAACACAACTACATCTGTGTCACCGTGCACTGCTTAGAGTTTCTCTTTCTTTTTGCATCAGTACACCTAAGTCACTCATCGCTGGCTAATAATGTACGATAACCCCCAGATATATGGCTCTCAGTGTGCTGGGCGATAAGATCAATATGGTTCACATCGCTTCACAGGCCTCCATGTGGGTTCTCTCTGTTGGGATTTCAGCGTGACATTACAAAGTGAGAGATTTGATGACAAGTAACCTGCTCAACAAACCAGCTTACTGTGTTTGTGGCCATTGTTCAAGTCTGTGCAATGCTACAATTATTCTCTCTGTTTATATAATATTTTAGTTATTGTTGATTTTTTGATTCTTTTTTTACTTATTTAATATTCTTTACTGTGTTATTACTTATTTACTTATTTAGAATACTTGTTTTGATCTTCTGTTTTCTGTCTCTTGTTTGCACTATTCTCTCTGCTGCTGTAATCCTGCAAATGTCTGATAGTTGCAACCTTGATATGACAATAGTTATATTAACAGTAATGCGACCTAATCAGAACTGCATTTTCCAATAGTTCCAATCTGAGTTGGAGTTAGAAAGTGGAGACAGATTACCGCTGTGGACTTCAGAGCTCCTCTTTTAATCAGCTAGCTATCAACACAGGCTCGTTTCAGCTGCACTGACAGTTGGACAGACCCGGCCAATGTGCTCTTCCACTTCAGAGAGGTAATACAAAGTGGCATCTTCACTCACAGGACACAGGAGAAATGTGAAATTACCCATACCACCTGCCCATGGTCTTTGCCACGCTTGCTTTCAAGATAATGAATTTCTGCAGGCAGTCTCATTGAAGGGAGCACCACTTCACCACACTGCACAGCTGCACTTCAGCAGCAGAAATATTTCTAAATAGGCTCATTTGGCACAGGTACTACAGGAAAGATCACTTCGCCACACTGCAGGAGTTCTGAGTCATTATTTTCAGAGCAAAACTAAATTAAAAGTACAAAGGTCTCAGATGTTTTCCCCAAAACATATTCTGTTTAATATTTGGAATTTATCTATTATTTTTTGTCATCTACACTAGTCTATTTTCAATCACAGCTGATGTAAGTAGGCTGTGACTTAGGAGTTGTAGTAGTCATCCACTAATTAGAAGACCGTAGGTTCAATCCCTGACCCCTGCAGTCTATATTTTGAAGTGTCCTTCGGTAAGGTACTAAACCCCAAATTGTGAGTGTCAGTGTGCATGTGAATGTTTATTGCTCCTAATGAGCAGGTGGCACCCGGTATGGTAGCATCTGCCACCAGTGTGTGAATGTGTTTGTGTGAATGAGAGAAGGCTTGCTTATGTTGCTGTCCGTTTAGCATTTAGCATTTACCAGTTACATGGTATTGTAACATACCAATCAAAGTAGAGATGGTAAGTACATCAAGCTTTTGAGCAGCCTTTAATGCAAGCTATACACATGATGTAGACTACCAGCTTTGTGAGACTTAACATAGACACAGAGTGACCAGTGCAAATTAGACCAAAACTAGGGCTGAAACGATTTTTAGAAACAAGGTTACTAAAAGCGATCGATTCAGATTCTATGCTTTGTTAACACCCCTCCCCCCTACTAGCAGCGATGGGCAGCACAGGCCTGCTTGTATAAATAAAGGAGATAACAGCTGACGTCAACAGAGGTTGCATTGAGTGACATTATAATGCATTCAAGCTCTATTCAGTAAAAATGAGTATTGGACTACGGCCTCACTAGTGTCTCGGTTCTTCAGTCTGAGAGCTTCGTTAGGCGTCACAATACAGATAAGACTTAAGCTCCAAAAGCCTGCTTAGTTATATGATTCGTGAAACGTAAACAAAAGCAAGAGACAGAAAACGGTTTCGGTTATTTTTGCAAAACTGTTATGGCCCCTTTCACAGAATAATCCATTCTCAGTCTCGGGAGAAATTACCTCTCTGGGTTGTTGGGAAAACACCTCTATTGATGATGAACACTGGAGGCTATCAAAGCTGTCAGTCACGAGCGAGACTTAAGGGCTAAAAACATTATTAGTCATGCCCCCTGTGCTTCCTCACAGTGGAAGTACATCCTTCACTCTGTCACTGCTTTCCATCACCTTAATCTATGCCCTAATTAGCACCTAATAGGTCCATTTGTCACACAACAGGAGCATGGAGCCCTTTGATAGACTGTGATAAATGTGTTTCATAATAGTAGCTGTCGATTCTTTGTGGTCTACATTTATTCTGAGATTTGATAGAACAATCAATTATCAATCTCCAACTCGGATATTTATTTTAAAATTACATTACGTCCTTTTCATGTCATTTTCAATTTTCATTTATTTGTTATTATTTTTTCCACTGAAAAAGTACTTTACAGTTCGTACTGTTTAGGAGAGTTACGGTACAGAAGAAGCTTTTAGAGGGTCACGCCATTTATGTTTCCACTAAGAGACGTGAAAAAAAGGAGAGGGGTCTGCAGGAAAATACAGATGAACTGGGGTTCCTGGTATGTTTTCAGATAAAGAGGCTGAGCTGATAACACAAAAAACACATTTCACACAGTTGCAGTTGGTATTTTGGCTTTTTTGGTTGAATAAACACAGATTGCAAAACCAAACCAGAGGTGACAGTCATGCATTCAGTGTGAATAAACACTAAGATATAACCTCTGATGATAGTAGCCAGTGTTTTGGGAGTTCTAGGAACTAAAAGTCAAGACATATTGTCCTCTGCTTATTAGATTTTTATCATTCTTTTTTTCTTATTTGTCTTTACTAATTGCTGAAGTGCCCATCCTATTTTATTCAAACTTTGAACAGTTTGGTATACTTCAACCAAGCGTCTACAGCTTTAGGATTGTGCACTATACATTCACTAAAAAACAAGTATCCATGAGTTGTCAACATATGAATTAAATATTTTGCTCTATTATTTTTATAGTTCCAATTACACTGGACTTGTATCACAGTGCTTTGCTATAGTTACCTGGAGTTTTGAAATTTTACTACAATTTTTGGAGAATAATATCTCAACTCTTACTGAAAGATCAGAATTAATCTGCACACAATAGCAGTTACTATTTGGTCTACATGAGAAAAGCCTTATACTTCTTTACATATCGTTCATTTGAAAAATTTGCTCAGATGTTTTGATCAAGATGTTTTCTTTGCCAAAAGGTAGATGCGGATGATGATGTTTATATTTCATTAAAATATTGAAAAGGTATCATAAATCTATGTCATAAGCTTTTTTAAGTGAGGTTTAGGAGACTGGCAACAATGCAGTGTTGCTTATGATAAAACCTATAGACTTAATTAAAATCTGTTGTAAAATTGGTGTCAAATGGGAAGTAGAAAAATGTATTTGTAGCAAACAATAAATCATCTAGGATTCCTTAATTGACTTTCCCTTTAAAGGACTCAAATGTCCTCTCACTTTCACTTACTGTGATGAGAATGAATTAGGGAATTGCACAGAGCTGCAAAGTGCTCCCTGGAAGTCCTCTATAAAGTGTGTGACTAAGAACTGCATACAAGTACAGGATCTACAAAAAGGAAGAATCAGCAAAGATAGAATAAGTGTTTTAAAGAAACATACCTACATGTTTCTGTATTTGAGATAATGTGAAATATAATTTTGCTGCCGATCATTTTCAAAAGCACATCAGCTTTTCAGATGGATTAATAATTGTCTTACATACAGGACAGTCACTGGTTGCACATAGCTACAGTACAGTATGAAAAGTACACATTTTTAATTTACCAGTTGAGATTAATATAGGGTTGCAACATAAATGAAGTAGTGACTAATCTGCTGATTATTTCAGATTTAGTGATTAATAGTTACATCTATCACATCTAAGTTTTTGAAAACCCTGGTGCTCTGTTATAATTAGCAAAACTAAATTAGCTCTGTTATAATTAGAGGGTTTGCAGATTGTAGTTTTGCTCTGAGAAAGCCCACACCACTTTTCATCTCTGCTGGAAGTGGTAGTACCAGACTATATACCTCCACAGACTTTTGGGGAGACACTGGTCAGATAAATACATTTCAAACCAAAGAATTTAGTCATTTTTGTTTTTCAAGATAATTGCCAGCAAGCTTGTGGTCCTCTCACCGGTACGTTGTTTGTGTATTTTACACTCTATAAAAAAACTCAGTTTGTACCCTTCAAAATTAATAAGCGTGTATCCTATTTGCATAATTGGAACATTTTCTGTGACTTCAGTTTGGAGCGGGAAGCGATGAACAAAATATTTGTAAACAGAGATGACACTGGAAAGTCCAAAGACCTTGCCAGGTTTAGCACCAATCAGCAGATAATTTAAACAACAACTGTCAAAATATATACATATATACCCTTGTTAGGACTCATTTACTCATCTCTGTCCTCTTAACTATAGAAGGGTTTTTTTGTGCTGTTATCCGACACAGCCATATATGTCAAATGTTAAATTATTTGTGGAATGGGTCAGTGTTAGTGAAAATACATTTTGATGACTTATTTTCGAACATCCATATCTACTGAAAGAGGGTCATTTTGGTTTTTATTTCTAAAACTGGACGGTTGGTCTTTGCAATCAACTCTAGTATTCAGATATATGTTGAGCAGACTTAATAACAAAAATCAGCTTTTGCACACTGTAGTAGTATAATAAAATCACTGGATAGACTTAGGCACAGCAGTGCTCTGAGCTGAAGGCTAATGTCAACATGCTATCAGGTACACCAGGACAACCTTTTAACCTTTACCATACCAATGAGCATCAAATAAGACAAAATAAATACAGAGGCCCGATGTTGACACACAGTCTTGTCCCTTATCCATTTCCATTGTCTGTGAAATGTGAGTCCAGTAGTCTCACAACGTACATCTTTCTGGTAGAAGCCCTAAAAAAGTATCAAGAGGACAGTTTTGGACCGGTGCCTTGTACTGTACATGTATTGTCCACCAGCATTGAGCAGTGAGAGCTAAATCATAGTTCTCTGCATCAACATGGAATTTGATCTATAGAGATGGACGACAGTGTTTGACCCTGACTAAAGCCATGCCATCAGCTTGTTTTGTAACTAAGAACAGTAATGTGAGAGGAGCAATACAGCATTGTCCTGAGCTGAGCCCTTGACCCAGAACAGCACACACAGACAGAAGGGGAGTTTGATCATACTAGGAAAATGTGTTGTATAACTGTCATCAATGGACAAGGGTATAAAAAGGAGAAACCTGGTTCATAAGTGCAAAGGATAACACAGGTAGGGGGAGTCCTTGGATATGACGAAAAAATACACTTTTGAAACACATTTCTTTGTGCAGAATGACGACCACAAAGAAAAATATCTAGGTAGTGAGAGTGAAATCCTTCATGGTTCAAGAGCATTCACCCTCTTTATCAAACCTCTTTGTGCATTTTGACTAAACTGGTGCGGTGCCTGTTCAAAATGTGTCCGTTCAGAACCGGCTGATTGCTTGGTGTCCGGTATTGCTGCATGCAGTTATTCTCGAGAAACTGTCGCCCAAACAACCTTGGGTCCTGAGCAATACAATCGCCAAGTGTGAAGTGAACTGGATGAACGGCTGTCAAGAAAATTACTTAGAAATATGTCACGTAGATCCCTTCTGGTCCGTCTTTCTTTAACTGTACTGTAGCCATGGATGTACAATAATAACTGGATATGGCGCCACCGCTTAGTCGTGCTTCCTATTTTTTTTCCAGTGTCCACTAGTATTGCAGCAATCCCCCTGCAGCCCAAAAAGCCTTTTCCCCATAGAACACTATTGCAAAAGAGAGCTGTAAACACAGTAAATTGTCTTATACAATGATTTTTTTTGATCCATTGATGTTTTATATTTGTACAACTTTCTACGAGTCAAGAAAAAGTGAATATTGGAACTCATTGGCGGAGCTAGTGGGAGAAATTACTAATATACTGCGAATATTCAGCAGGCCTAATTACCCGAAAGTAAACCCGAAAGGTAGATCATTTTTTGGGCGTATGTGCCAGGCAAACAATTCTCATTCTACTGCATAGGCCCAAACTTGGGCCCCGGTATCTAGTTCTTAAAATACATCCATGCCTGTAGCAAGAGAAAACAAAGAGCTGTACAAAAAATGGCTTTTGGTGGTGTAACAGTCAATATTTTAGCGAGCAAGGTAATGGAAATATGTCCCAACTTCCTTGGGTCTTCACCAATACACTCGCCAAGTGTGCAGCCCAGCCGTGACAAGGCTGACCTGTTACGCCATTTTTCTTCTATTCTCGCAGCAGACCACATGGCTTTACAATGATACAGTATATAATGTGTTCAATTAAGCGTATGGCTTCAGCGCTTCAACTTAATAATCACACAAAGCATGTCCAATCGTTGAAGATGGTTTTGCAGCCAAAGGGAGGCTGTTAACCTTGAGAGGAAGACTGACATTATTCAACGAGACTGTGTCAGGGAAACGCTGCTTCTGTATGTTGTTGAGGCACAGCTGACGCCTCAACTAAGAGAAAGACATGAATAAATGAAGATGATACACAGTTATTTGTATTTGTACTTCAAGTAGTTGTAAACTATATCTTCTTATTCACATTTTGCACATAAGAGTGAACCTTTCAGTGTGTTCTCCCTGATGGTAGTTTCAGCTCCCGATTCTAACTGCTTGCTCCACTGTAGCATTGACAGACAAATGGACACTTAACATTTTTTGACGAATGAGCAAGCTTCACTGCTGCTGAAATCCGACATACCAAAACATGACACAAGAACAAGATTAAATGTCCACAGCCGTGCTAGCAGCACATACGTAGAGGATGCAATTTCCACAACAGCCAATACAATAGTGCTGGAGGGAACACAAAACATAGTCATTTGGAGCTTAAATGGTTACTCTTGACCTTGAAGAGATTACTTCTTACAAAGAGGCTCAACAGTGAAGAATATGTTTTCTTTACAAATATACTCAGGATTAGAGCCTCAAAAGCTGAAGAATTTGTCCCAAGGGTGGCGCTACAGGTACTAAAAGTTATAGAGTCGCTAAAATTCCCTTTGGGAGCACGAATGTCTTCAGCAAAATCATCTGCAAACCGCTGTTTACACTATGATACATGTAGTGGCCAATTGTCCGAAAAAAACATCAAATAAATAGCTCCTACAATACATCTTGTGTGCATATGGAATATTTGGACTTTACAGTGGTGTTCAGCAAAATTATTAGAATCCTCCTTTGTGGGACCATGACTATCTCCACAAAATATCATGCCAACAACAAATTCCCAATGTTTAACACTTCTTCACAACAGAACTATAACAACTCCCATTAAAGGCAATATTCCAAGTTGAGAATAGTCCCTATTTTGTTGAAAAGTCTCACTGACACAACATTTTTGCTTCCAACACGAGTTGGGATTGCCTGTCCTGCATTAAACTTAATTTCCGCACAGTCTTGATGGATGCTGATAAAATGCCTTTTTATTGTTGTGCTAATGTTTAAGTGCCTATTTACAATATTACCAAATAAAATGAACCGATGCAAAAATGCTTGTACAGTAACTTTTAGCAGAGTCAAAACTATTACCGGCAGTGACGGTGTCTCATCATCCAGTAATGGGCCGCAGAGTGATAACTCAGCAGTTCCGGACACACACACACACACACACACACACACACACACACACACACACACACACACACACACACACACACACACACACACACACACACACACACACACACACACACACACACACACACACACACACACACACAGTACTTCCATGATCAATATAAAGTCTCTCTCTGTGAAGCCTGTAAAACATATTTCAGTTGACATACTAGATATCTCCGGTTTCCTCCTTTTATCCGCTTTGCCTTTCTGAATTTGGAAGGCGACTACTAAATAAACAACTTAATCACCTTAGAAATGTTTTCTCACCAAACAAAGAGCAGGTGGAGGTGTCTGGACACAGCACCATCTGCCCATCTGCTCATGCATACAGCAACATTTAGGATTCTAGCAGGAAATCTGAACTGGAATCCACAAGTGAGACATGAAAGATTCATGAGTGACACCGCCGATAATCATAAAATAATACAATACACATAAAAAGGCTGCATCTAGAAATTGCTTACAGATATTTGTTTAATATCTATGCTGATTCATTTCACAGCAATAATGGGAATAGCTCCTTCCACCTTGAGAGATCAAGCTCTTCATTGAAATGCAGCAGGTGAATACTGTGCAATACATTTGTGTGATGCGTCATTGGGAGCTTTGTGGACGGGTAATGTCCATGTCTTAATGCGATAACTGAGGACATTTCATGAAATATTATGTCACTAATTATTGTGTGAGTGAATATGATTATGTGTGTGTGCTTGTGTGTGTTTGTGCAAAGTCGGGAGAGCAGGAAACACAAAGGAAATGAGAAGCAAGAACCCAAAACACCAGAAATTCCAGACCCAGCGTGCTTCTGGATAACAGCAGTAAAAGTGCTCCACAACAACATATTTACAGCAAGCTAAAAATCAGCTTTAATGTTTGAACCAAGAGTGTCCCAGTGTGTGTGACACATCCAGAGCAGCAGCACCATTTAATCCTGTGCTTGGTGCTCAGTGGAGCGGACTGTTATTTCCTGGGCATTACACGTGCTACGGCCCCCTTTTAAAAGGCAATGTAATGTTAGAAATTCAATTTGGGACTCAAGTGAACCTTTGCCTGGAAATATTATTCTCCCAAATTAGCACGCAGTGAGTTTTTTTGTGTAATGTGTGGAAATCCCATTATTAAAAGCAAACTGACGAGAGCCTGAAGGACGGCCTGTTTCCCCTCAGAGCCATCTCTAGTGAATTCGGCTCCGCTGTGATCTGAATGTCAATGGCAGGTGGCAGAGCAGTGTTCCTGTTTGAAAGCCAACATCAGGGAAGGATAAATGAAGGGTTGAATTGAGTGCTTTTTTCCAATCAAATGTCACTTTTGAAGAAGCGAACCGAAAACTGTATAAAAAGGTGAAAATATAAAACTTCTTCCATAACTTCTTTCTGATGAAACTTGAGGCCCAATCGTATTGAGCTATAGGGGATATACAATAGATTTTTTCTATTCTTTGTCTTCATTCAGATGGATCAGCACCCAAAGACCCCTCTGCACCTCTGGAATCCCAGTGTTCAATTTACCACACAAGACTGGCTTGATATTTGTGACCCTGACCTCTCACTATTTCTCGACATGCCTCCTTTGGCTGCCTGGTATTGATTAGGAGTCCCTGCTTGGATGAGGACACAGCTGGGGTCTTGATTCTCACTTTTCTCCCGCTGACCTCCCTCCATTACCAAACCAGAGAGGTGCAGGGAGATGGAGGATGAGAAGGATACAAGTGGGATTCACCTCAGCTGACTCGCAAACAAAATTTCCTGTTATCCTTCTTGTTGTGGTTTTAAGAAATGTCCACCTAAAAACATTTTTTTCTTCCAATATAATTGGAATTTCTTGTTTTAGAAGTAATAAATCAAATAATGTTTTATTTTCTTCTGTACATCAAGTGGTGTTATTCTTTTTCACGTCATAAACTAATTCTTGAAACCAGTCTGCTGGAAAAAGGTTGTCACTGTTTTAAAGAATGTGTTTTTTGCAATTCAAGAATAAAAACTTGACAAAATAGTAAGGAGAATGATGATCAAATGAATATAAAAGAAAATACACAATTATGTTAATCTATCTTTTTACTGTCAACTACTAGACATTCTCATCTCTTCAGTCCTCCTAAAATAATTCAAGTGAAACAATCAGAGGGAAACTGCTCGCTGAGCTGACTTTTTTCCTGGATGGAATCAAACGTGTCCATGCCCTCCTCTCTGCTACAGAACAGCTCCTTTAAAGTCTTTTCATGTACAGTAGATGTATGGAAAAGATCAAACGTATCATAATCGCCCCCAAAAAAAGATCAATGTGTCCGACCTAAATCAAACAACCTCAGCAAGTGAATCTCCAACTGTGACTTACATGGTGTAACAGACTTAGTTCTTTTCCTGCTATATTGAGTAAATTGTTGCCTAAAGGTCCCTTATCGCTTTTCTAACAATATCCTTAACTTCATGGATATTTGCAAGGAAAGGAGAGACAGGAATAAAAGTAAGTTAAAGAAAAAAATTAGGTCCAGAAAGATGGATTAGGGTGTAAAAGACTGCAGGAGACCTAAAACTTTAAGGCGTGCTGCCTGCTGAAGACTTTTACTTTTTAAGATATGTTCAGCTTGACCAGGCGAATGATCTCCAAGAGCTCTTAAATGTTGTTTTGAGTTGTTTCCTATCCTGCTTTGATTTCTCCTATTGACTTCAGGGACTACAGCCAGCTAAGTGGCCAGAGGCCTGTATTACTGACACCATCACGTCAAGCAAACAATGTGAATAGGTCTGAGAGTAGCACTGTGCACTAAACCTCTGCCAGTGGGTGGGACAGAGGGTGTGCACGATGAAGACAAACAACGTGTTCAGTAAAAAAGCTCATCTGTCACTGTTAAACTTGTGGAAGCTATAAAACCAGCCCGTGGCAGAGCACAGCCAATTGAGTTCAGCTGACAAACAAACATGCTAATATTTTGTTTAACATTTTGTTGTCTATGTTTTATCACAGTGCATGGCTAATGTGTGAAATATGTTGTGAATAAAAGTATTGCTTATTTGTGCTATTTTGTTTTTAAAATGCTTTGCATGGCTGTGTGTGCTGAATAGTGGAAGTTATCATTGTATTGTTGCATTAATGTTTGTTCCTTCCTGTTGCTTTGTTTGTTTGTCATGCGTCTTGTGCATTTTGTTTGTCATTTTGGCATCATAAATCTTCTAAACCTGTCACTTCATTGGGTTTTATGCCAAATGACTGCAGTTAAAGATTTGCAGGCTGGCCAACACTGGCACAGTAAGAGAAATTTTGATTAATGTGCATTGTTCGTAAACATAAAGAAATGGAAATAAAATACTGTAAAATGGATTACTACACAGTAAGAAGATGATGTGGATGGAAATACAAACAAAGTTTCAGGTGTGTGAATGAATCACATCCATAGAAAAAAAACACGCAAGATATGCATTTACATGAGCAGCTATTTACTAATTCTATGACTGGAAGTCCAACAAAATCCATCAGCAATGGGCACATAAAGGCATCACATACTGTGCATGAGGTGGACACATGATGAGAATCTGTATAATCGAAGGCAATCCAACACAATGCTGCCTTTATGATAATTGATTTTTTGCTATAATTGAGTCAGAGTGCTGTTCATCCAACTACATGGTCATTTTTCAGGCCATATTTAGAAACCGCATTACATGTAAATCGTAACTGCGTCCAACTCCTTTTATGACATTTGCTGTTTCCCATCATGCTTCAGGCAGCAGTGGTAGTAATGCTGTTACTCAACATCAAAACATTAATATTAGCTTACTGGACCCGCCTCGCTGGCATTTCTCCCCAGAAGTACAGTATGAATATAATCAAATTTCAAGCTAAAAGTTAGTTGTTGCTCACACTTTCTCGAAACACCTTTATTACCTGTTTGACCCCCAGCCGCTACTCTGCGCTCACAGTAAAGGGCATAATAGTTTTCTATGTGTATGGCTAACAGTTAACAGGAAAAACAGTACACACACTGCTGCGTACCTCTCGGCAGCTGCTCTGCGACTCACTTTTATAGATTTGGACGACGTGTTAGGCTAACTGCTAACGGTACTAGCGTTCTAACACTGCTTAGGGGGCAGACATCTTTGTTAGTTTACTGTAGTAAGTGTTTTGGCAAGATTGTATGACCTGTTTATGCGACTACTTCAATCTAATTGCCTGCATACATCGCCACTTGTTTGTGTGAGTGTTTTATGACGCCTCTCAAGCCATTGGTGTCTAGACGGTGGGTTAGCCAATTGTGGAATGTATTCATTCAATCACACAATACAGCAGTGGTCGTTGCAGACACTCCTGGCAGAGATCTGCACTGTACTGAGTGCACCTTTCTAGTTTAAATCAAAAATACATTATTTCTGAGGTAAGCAGTGGTGATCTATGTTTTTTTCAAGCAATATAAATTTATGAAGGAACCGGTAATGCAAGTTCGTTTCCATCGGCCCAAATCTGATGAACTATACTCTAATTAATGGTCATTTTTAAAACAGAAGTCAGACCCTCCAACCATTTCTATTTCACTGAATCCTTCTGGTTCAGGACTGTGCCACTTTAGTTTGAGAACAGAAAAGACCGAGACCTAGACCACAATAATTTGGACTAGACAATAAATGCTAACCCACACCACATGCTCAGTAATAGACCCACTTAAGATTTACTGACATGAAATAGTGCTTTTGAAATTAGCAATCTGTAACATCCGACACCCCATTGACTTTACACTCTCAGTCTTGTGGAGGTGATCAAGCTTCTTCTGGCTTCTCTCCAGCAATGTATTCCCCTCCTGCTGGAACAACACGTCTCTCCTAAGCCACATAAATCAATAAAAGAACCACAGGAAAACAGTGAGCAAGGAGTCAACAGCGCGTTATTTCCCCCGGATTTAATGATCAGTGAGTGACAACGTGGAAGACGTCCAAGCTTATAATGATATTGCAGTTAAAGAGTCAACGGCACTTCAAAAATCTGCAAAGTTGTCTGGATTAAGAGCAAACTTTCACAGTTTGAAGGGTTAAAATATATGTGTATTTTACAGTATATTGAAATAAGATTAATATCTTCCACTGACATTGTGCTATGTTACTTCATAATACAATATTCATATCTATCATTGAATATAAGTGCAATATTGTTTTGTAGCCTTTCGGGTAAGCGGTGACATAACTGTAAGACAGCAGAGTCGAGCGATGGCTTCCATTATGCGGTTATTTATTTTGTCCTTTTGGTCTCCAGGAAGCATTAAAACATGGCTAATTATGTTTGTCTTATTACATTTTGTCTTGCCTTCTAACCATTATCTCATATTTATCCAGGGATATTTAATTACATTAAACCTAAGCTAAGGAAACCGGGATGTAAGAGAACACTGCCTTTGATACGTGCAGACCCTTTGTGTTTCCATTGTACCAAATCAGTGTCACTCTGATTGATCAGTGTTCACAATATCCTCAGGCTGTCTCATTTCCTGCTGCTTGACTTATATAATGAAGTCTGGATGGAGGTCTGCGTTTTTCCTTTTTGGATGGTGGCATCTGTTGTGAAACACTTAACAAAGCCCAGACAGCTTGTGCAGAGCGACGTGCCCTTTGGCTGCACCACGGATTCAATTTATAGCCTTGTAGTTTCCACTTAAACACCATTGTGGGTTTAGGGTTCTGGTTTTTTGGGAGGGGACAAGAAGTGCAGCATTAAGTGCGGTCAAGTGTGCAGGCTGGGCTTGATGGTACTTTTGGTATCTTTGTGACCCCGTGGCCCTTTTGGTAATGGGGTGGGATTAGAAGGGACCAGTATCACACAGTAGCAGTGGGTGTGCTGGAGGCTTACATCAATCATAGCCAATCACACTTCATCTTGTGCCTTTAAAAGCACTGCTCTTGCTCTACTATAACATACTGACATTTTGGTAATGCAGCATCAGCAGAGTCCTGGCAAACTTCTCGAAAGAGCAAACTCGTATTTTTGTGCAGGAAGTGAAAAGTAATCATACAACAGCTCAAATATGAATATGTGTTTGAAAAAAAATACCACATGTCCAATCTGTTTTTACTAAGACAAGTCACAAATGTAGGTAATATGCATAATGATGAACAATTTCGTTTGACACATCAGAAAATAATTTCAAAAAGGCAATTATGGTGCATCTCGAGGATTTGACCAACCCAACAGTTGCACTGCAGACACTGACAATCTGTGTCAAATACAGAAGCACCAAAGTTTGTTTGGTTGTTTAACAACATCCTGATGCTGGCTGCACATGATTTAATAAAGGCAAGGCAGTGGAACGAAGTGGCTTTAGGGAGTCAATCAGCTGTTGTAGACAGATGCCAGTCAGAATTACAAAACAATATTTAGAGGCTTTTTTTTAAAGGATACTGTTATTTTACACTTTTTGTGTGTCTTGGTTTGCCAATTAGGTCTATTTCATGCCCTTTTAAAATTCAGCCTCTGGTGACACGTTGTACTGCAGTAGGTTTCATGAAACATTAAAATCATTGCCGATGTGGATTATTAGTAGCCATCAGCAGCTGTCGTTAATTTGTACCTCCAAGAATAAGACTTGAATTTCTTTTTTATTCTTGTCAGTGAACACACCTGCCTGTGGCACGATTCGAGAAACATGTGCATTAACTTTTCTAGCTATTTTGCTGTCTTTTATTCTGAGACAAGAACATCTGTGGACCAACTGCAACTTTCCATCAGACAAATCCTCAATTAATATTGTGAACCTACAACAAGACAGTTTATTCTCGTAGGACAGTTTGTTTTGTTTATTTTTGTTTTTTGGATTCAACTTTTTGCTTATAGTTGAATAATGTATTTCCTTTCATGCAGATTGTTCATGCCATGTCAGAAGAATTTACCATTTGTTGCTTTTAGGGGTGCGTTCAAGTGCAACCTTTTTGTTGGTCGTTGTTGGTGCTTGTTATTTGAGGTCAGTCTTGTGTGTCAGGGCCTTGAGAAGTACAATATATCACTGTTACAGAATATCCACTGGCAACAGCCCTATAAATGTTCCAGAACATTTCCAGTGACAGATTTATTAATTGTTGCACACAATTCGACGTGTTATGGATTTAAAAAGTGACCATTTGCACAAATCCCTGGCCATTACTCCCGAAGCTCCCCAATCTGAGCTGTAAAGGGAACATGCACAGAGTGGTTCAGAGCACTGAGAGAAGAAGCCTGAACTGTGTTGGGCTCCCAGAGTGGATTAGCAGAGTTTATCAGCTCCAGCACACTGTGGCACTCATTGCTTCTGCACGGCTGTGGATAAGTGGCTGAAGAGAGCACGGAGTCCTTGGCCTTGGTCAATAACAGCCCTCAGGGTACACAAGGTGCTGGTCAATTAGTTAACGCTGAAACAGTTCCTTGGTCAATATATTCACGGTCACGGTCTAATCTACTATGTATTTTGTAAACACTCCAGTGGAATGCTGTATGAATTCACATTTTGCCATCATTTGAAAAACTGAAGACAGTATAGTAGACAGTGTTGTTACAAATATTGATAAATTCTATTAAAGTATATTGAACAAGGTTTAACATGAATTTCCTGAATATCAACAGACATGTTTTGAAGATTTTTTTATTAAAGGTATGATTATTGAGCTTTAATCATCAAAACATGCCACACAAAACAAGTCCTCCATGTCTCCGAACAGCAAATCACTTTGAGGTTTTAAAGGACATTTAGTTCAATAATCCATTTCCCTTCCCAAAAAAATATACTCAGATATGAAGGACAGGATTTTTCAACCTGTTATAGAATTCAAACATCGACCTCTAAAACATTTTTCCTACCGACTTAATGGAAGCTGCTGCATTTCATGTAACATTCAGTGCAGAAGTCAAGGATTTTGCCGTCGGTTATGCAACACTGTTTACATTGAGAATGAAAAACAGCTCCCATATGGTGCCTTTCCTTTCTGAGTAAACTGGTGCATCCTGGCCATGCTACATGCATGTCTAAACATGGCTGAGGGCTTTTAACTCTGTGATGTTTGACAAGACCATCTGGCTGCAATATGAGGGTAACATGTGTGGCTCAAAGGTGCTGGTCTCAAGGTAGAGTAAGAAATATGCAAATAATACAAATAAAACAAAAAGGTTGTGGATGCTGTGAATTATAATTGCTTTTCAATGAAACATGTTATGAGAAGGCTTATAAAAAGAAGTTTAGTAAACCTAGCATGAACTATTACACTCAAATGTAAATCATACTGTTGATTTAGATAACTAAAGAGGCTCTCACAGGTAACCGTACTGCCGTGACCGGATAAGCTCTTTAACCTCTTGGTTAGTATCCAGCAGTCTCCTGTCATTAAAGTCATGATCCCTCTGTGTGTGCACGAGTGTAGACATACCTCAAAGTCATGTTTGTGAAACCTTTCCCCCTATAATGTCTACGGGGATTAGGCACCGCCTCTTCAACAGAGCCCCAGCTGCAAAGCATCATGGGTTACACTCCGACATAAGCAACAGTGACAACGACTCAGACAGACATTTCTCCGTTATCGGCTGAAATGGACGGCAAAGCTCTGCAACACTTGTCTTTAGGTTTCGTTAAAGGCTTTCATTTTAAGAGATACTGTTATTCTACACCACTGTTGTTTGTACTTTTATTTGCTATCTAATAAGAAGCATTTTCTAAAAGGCTTTGTGTTTTTTTGCATGTTTGTAATCCATAAGGGTTGAAAAAATATCCATAAAAAAATCCAAATACCAACATATAAAACCAAAAACCTACCGAACAAACAAATAATGGAATAGTCTAATATCCAGGTCAATCCCTACTAGATAGATGGAGCTCTAGAAAGATAGATTAATAGATCTCTAGATAGATTGATCGATAGATTACAGTTGAGTGCCTGAGACTTGCTGTCAGTCATCCGAGTTTGCCCGACATGGGTTAAACAGCGCTGGTGATACAGGATGACAAAGACTCTGTCCATATGAATTCATGAATACTCCTTTTGGTTTTCTTGTAAAACAACAAAAAATTTAAAAAAGTACTAAAAGGCAACAATGCAACATTTTTTTTTTACCAAACTACAGATGTGAAAGTGACCTAAATGCAACTTGAGATGAGGATAAAAGGATTATGTTTAATATCATATCCTAATTCATAGCTGCATTAAAGGGCGATGTATATGGTTAATAAAGCATCATAAAAGGTGAACCCAAAAAGATAAATATGCCTTTCAACACTGCGATGACACATACAGTACCAGTCAAAAGTTTGGACACAACTTCTCATTCAACTACTTTGAAGAATCTAAAATATAAAACATATTCTGGTTTGTTGAGCATTTGTTTGTTTACCACATAATTCCATATGTGTTCCTTCATAGTTTGGATGTCTTCAATATTAATCTACAATGTAGAAAAAAATAAAAATAAAAATAAAGAAAAACCATTGAATGAGAAGGTGTGTCCAAACTTTTGACTGGTTCTGTATATTGGATATCCATGACTTAAATGTTGTGTTAATCCTCTTCTTAGAAAAGTTAAACATGCCACAGACCTGTCAATGTTGTTGTGTCTTGGTTGCCGATGAGAGGTCAATAAAAATCCTCGATCTCTTTCATGCCCTTTAAAAATGTAGCCTCCGGACATACATGGGACTGCAGTAGGTTTCATGAATCATTCAAATCATCGCTGATCTGGATTATTGGCAGCCATCAGCAGCTGTCATTAATTTGTACCTCCAAGATTAAGAATTCAATTTCTTTTTTTTTTTCTTGTCAGTGAACCCACCTGCCTGTGGCACGATTCCAGAAACATGTGTATTATCTTTTCTAGCTATTTTTATGTCTTTTATTCTGCATTGAAGAGACAAAAACATCTGTCCAGGGAGGTGGAGAGGGAAAGAAAAATATCCCATTTATACCTGGTGTTAAAGAACACTCTGTGGATATAACATTGTCAACAAAACAAACACAGCTTGGTCATTAGATGAGAAACTGTTCCATCTCTATTTTATTTGAGATGGTGAGCATTGTCTTTTACGGCTCTTCTGTAATCATGGTCATTTTATCCAATTGTGTCATGCAGCTGCTGTGAACTGGGACTCCTCCGTCGTGAATAAAGGGATGCAACAATAGGTGTTGGAAGCAGGCTTCATTGATGAAGCCAGTCAGAGTCACACTTCATCAATTTTACAAACAAAAGAGCAGCAACCATATCACCAGAGGAGGGTTGTTGTTGACAATTTTGCAAAAACTCAGAATATCGTTGTTTTTTTTAGGCTCAATACAAAAGTGTTTTAGAATTCTTGCTCATTGTAACTATATAGTTTCACAGAGGGACAGATCATGGCTATGGCAACTAAACTTTTGTAAGGTATGAACCTTGGTCAAGATTAAGAAAAGACACATTTAGTGCAGGTCTGTAATCAGGACACAAACTCTGGTATCCTGCATTAAAGTCAGACATGTTCCACCCTTACTTTTCACCTCGCTACATAAACTGCACGCTGCCTCCTACTTCGGATGTAAATCGTACACTACAGAATAGTCTTATGTGGGACATTTCACAAGAACACTGGGCGGAAATAAGACAGCCCTGTTGCTTTCTAAGGATATAATTCCCTTCATTTTGACCCTATTTTGCTTTCCTAGTTTTTGCACATTAATTACCTTTAGACAACATTTCACAAGTACAGTTTTCCCTGGAAAGCTCTATGTACTTCTAGGTAAGCAGGTAGCACTACATATCAATGTAGTCTAGTAGTGCTAACGCATCAAAAGTAGGCCTTTTTCCAAACCAGCTGTATTCAATTGTCCTGAAGCTTTAGTGTTTTGTGGTTTTGGTGGAATTAATCTTTGAACACATCAGCTATAATTCGAAGGACTATTCAGGGAAATGGCGAATTCCGGTGTAACCAGCGGATATCCGGCCCAACCAGGCATAAAATGTGTCTTTCATGTGGACAGGTGGGTTCTGAGATTGCATTTTGGCCAATTCACCCGGACTGTTTACCTTGCAACCAACGCTAGCTCAAAGGTGATTGGTCAATACAACCCCTACAACTATGACAAACGGACCACAAACTGAAACAAGAACACTCCAGATTCATAAATCCTGTCTTGTTTCCTATAGGTTCTGCTTTCACACACCGATATCTGTTTATAGAGATAATAGAAGAATTAACTTAAGTAGCTGTAAATTATATTTCAGATGGAAGGGCACAACATTACCCTTTAATACAAGGTGTAAATGTGATAAAAGCTCCTTGCTTCAACCCTAAAACACACATTACATGTGGTGTAACTACGATAAGATACCTTGACATATGGTTATTCATGATGGACAGATTGGTTCTTCATTTTGCTGCAGTAAAAAAGAAATGTTCCAAATTAAGTTTCACTAGTGAGCGTTAGATATGAGGTGAGAACTACACCCCCTTTCAGGAACTCAGTGTTTTTTTAAGAATGCATTTCATAAAAGCAAATACAATGAAACCATTTAAAATCGAGCTTCATCAACCCTGCCAACTCATCTCAGTGCATTAATATTATGTCATTATTGTAAATTGTCTTGGCTTGGTCATAATAACTGCTGGGAAAAAGAGCTCTGTGTTGTTTTTTCACATTTTAAAATACTTCAGACATATCTAATGGTACAATTCCTAGAATAACTAAGAAATGTATATCCAGCACGGTCATAAAACGACACTTCCCCCCCTATACTAAGAAACCCTCATGCTTCCTCTGTCCCCCACCAGAGCTCCCAGATGTGAAGTAGATTACTCCCCCTCCTCGCCCCTCCTTTCACTAGCCCCTCTCTTTCCACTGCAAAGAAAGAAATCATTCAGCTTCAGCCTTTTTACAAACACCCCCTCCCCTACCTTCCCCTCCCAGCAGCAGACAGGGGCACACAGACGACCACACTCTCCAGCCAAACCCTAATTGTGTGTGCGTGTGTGCGTGTGTGTGTGTGTGTGTGTGTGTGTGTGTGTGTGTGTGTGTGTGTGTGTGTGTGTGTGTGTGTGTGTGTGTGTCTGCAACTTTTTTTCCCTGACATGAAGAAGGAAACCAAGTGAGTATGTGTTCTCTGTGCCTGTGAAAGGTAGTCCTGAGCCTTTTGAATCTTTGAGTGGACTGAGAAAGTGGAAGTGACAGAATTTAGCTTTGAAAAACTGGAGTTTTGGTAAGTTTGGTTTTTTTTGGATTCATAAAGCTTTAGATATAGAGTTTGTTTGGAAGCCGGCGTTTTCTCACCTGGTGGTGACACCACTGGTAAAAAGAGCGAAACATAACTTCGACTTAAAAACAACCTACTGCTAATTTTATATGACAGTTATAAGTATCTTGTACAGATAAATAAGTTAGTGATTGGTTGTAGAATACTGTAACTGAGGTGAATGTTTAAGAAGTGACCCATTTTCTATGTCAGATGATATTTATGCTCTGTGCATGTTGACATATATGTGTAGAGGTGTGTGCATGTGCAAACATATCTTTACATATCTCTCGAATTATTATGCTGCCACGTCTGTCTCTAATTTACATGATCACCCATCATTTCAATGTATATCAACACTGCACCCTGTGAGACCTGCTATGTTGTTTTCCCTCATTTGGCAAAAGACCTAGTTGTCATAACAACAGTGAAGCAGTTGAGTGTTGTGACACCTGTGAAACACACCTGTTCAGGCTTTGACATGAGGGGCCACAGGGTTGAGCTGCCGCTACATCGCAAACACTCAGATTAGCTCTGACCCGCAGCTAAGGGATGAGGATCGAATTCAAGATGCACTGTGACAACTAGAAGGATGGAAAACCATATAAAAACTAGGCAGTTATGCCAGTCGACATAATACACCAATTCATCCTATTTATTTTCAAGCTGAAACAAATAGTCAATTAATCGATTCATTTTGTGAAAAAAAAAGATTTGGTAACTACTTCGATAATCAATGAATTGTTCAGTAATTTTTCCGGCAAATATGCCAAACATCCCCTTTTTCCACCTTCTGAATCGTGTAATTCTTTTTTTGCTTTTCTTATCGTAAAGTGAATAGATTTTGGTTCTCTATAGCTGGTCTTACAAAACAAAAATCAACTTTTTTCTGACATTTTTTAGACCAAACAATCGCGAAAGTTATCTTAGTAGTCCTGATTCATTTATTCATAACAAGGTTGGAAAATAAATCCTGATATCTTCAACAATTGTATATTTTAATAATTATTTACATTCAATTGAGTCATTGTGGAGCCTACACTACAGAAGCACCAGTGTGCATAGTAGCTAAGTTGTTCTGGGCATTCAATTAATATCAAAAGTGGGAAATATTCATTTGAATTATATTAGTAAATCAATTAATCAATAATCACTGCACTGCTGTCACAAGAACCACTGAACAAGGTGCTTTTCTTTGACAATAAAAACACAAGTGAAGTATACTAATGGTGTTCCAATCTTTTGGAGGTGAACTTCTTTCCCTCTGCAGACGAGCGGCTGCTATTTTAAGCCAAAAGAAGGGTCAGGCTATAAAAGCCACTTCTCAATGACAGTTCCTTCACAGCAGCCCCAAAAAAGGTCACTACAGGCCACAGAGAGTCTAACACAAACACTGTTTCAACTAAACCATGAGATGCCAGCGTGGAAATTGTGCAGATATTTTCCAAAGAACAAAGGCCACAGCTCCTGCCAATCTGTGACAGAGAGGAGCATGTGTGCTTCCAGTTAGGAGGACCTTTAGAGACGGAGTAATGTCACTAAATGTCCTTTGTCTTTTTTTACTGCTGCGATGGTAATTGAACACAGACATCATAAAGTTATATTTTAAGATGAATTGTATTTCCATTGGCTGCATTCTGTCATTGGGCTAACTGTGTTTTATACAGTTAGCCCAATGACATAAGAACTAAGAACTTTTGGACATGCTGCTCTCCTTTGAGAAGACAGATTCAGCATTCAAGTGTTTTTCTGCTCTCATCTTATGATAAATTTCACAGTAAACTCGCCTACAGGTGTGCTTTCTGAATCATGATGACCCAAAGTCAACACTTTAAATTGTTTTTGCAAAGATCTGCACGCTTAATATAAAAGTGTCGGGTTTAAGGACAGAGAATGACTAGTCACAGTGAAGCAGCAAATATATATTATAACACAAAGGTGTTTGTAAATGCTCACGGCATAAATAATATCTGAAATATTCAAACTGTCCAAATAACCAAAATCAATCATTCCTCATGACATGCGTCTCCTCGGGAAATAACTCTTTCAATCTGTTTTATTCCAGTTGATTACATCAGCCTGTCACTTACAAAGCACATGTCAATCAAAAAGAAAATGAGCAAATGTATCACTCAAACATTGTGATGCAATGCTCCTGGATTGTGTCTCAATTGGTTTTTGGATATTTTCCGTTTACTACTCTTCTTACAGCTGCTGTAACACATGTGAGGTCAAAGTAATCAGAAACAGAGGGAGGCAGAGAGAAAAGGCCAACGGTTTGGTGTTTTATGGGTTTGGGCCACACCCGAACTCTTCTTAAAATAAACAGACAATTTTACGGTGTCTGTTTGAGCAAACATGACTGGGGATTCAATCTGTGTTTCTCAACAAAACGTGGCAATAGGTGCAAGTCAACAACCAACTTAAATTTTCAGTCCAGCTATGTGAAGTTGAAATAGTCTCATGGCTGCTGTAAAAGTAAACCGCAACTGAAACCAAATATCCTCTAACAGCACAAAAAGCTCTGCAAAGCCTCAACCTCACAGGCCTGGTTGGTTGTTTTTTTAAATATATTTCCAGATTCACAAGAGAGAAAAATGAATGGCACTCTGCAAAATGATAAAATGACACTGTTGCTGTTTAACAATAACACATACTGAGTGGCAAACAGTTTGAGAAAATAAAATCTATTTGTGAAAGAAGTCACAACTGAGGTTAGAAATCTTGTGAAAGCAGCTCCCTCCCTCTACTCTCATGAGTTGTGAGGATTTACGAGGTGAATTGATGATATGAAAGATCCCCAGACAGCCACTAGTTACCAAAAGCAACACAAACACTGCCACAAAGGGGCTATGTCAGCTTTTAAAGGCCTAGCTTAACACATTTCAACTGCTAAGCCACGGCCAAACCACAGAGTATGAGCTCATCTACAGTATTTGAACATAACACAAGCAGCAGAACTTCACACTAACGCATTCATCTCTGGTGTTAGAAAACTGTGGAAAAAGCATCTGGTATTTTGTCTTGAAAAGCAAGTTTCTTAAATTGGATCTCCAGAAATTCAGGCACCACCATGTAACGTCTGAGCTACAGAGGATCTTCTTCATGGACAGGATGTTACCTGATAGGAATGATCTGATGGATCTTTCTAAGCTTTCATGTCAAAGTTTGAATTTTTCATCTTGTATTTTGGTGTCTCAATTTTACCGACCTAAGTTGAAAAACCTGTGTTCTCAACTTGAACTGAACCGTTACATTCACGATTTGTGGTTCCTAAATAAACAAAAAACTTAAAAAAGCACCTGACCTGAAAATGACCTTCTGGAAATTTCAAACAGGAGAATACAAAGCACATAATTTCAGGTAGAGATGGTTAAAAAAATATAATATATATCAAAGCTATACATTCAGTTGGATTCACAGTTAATTTACACTTTAAGTATTCAACATTAAGAAATACAATTTCCTGAATAAATATAAAAAAATCTAAATTATTATGGCGTGTACCTTCCATCTTTGGTAATAGAGTGGCACATGGGATTTTTAGGGGTTTAGGGATACTTACACATTTTGTTCAGCAAGATAATCTTCACAAATAAACACCACAGTTACGACTGAAGAAGTTAAAAGTTAACGTTAGGCTTTACACAAACTAAACGGTAGCTTCTGGTACTCTTATTTAGTCTTGTTAGCAACTGCCTTTTTTAAGACACGTACAATTTTCAGGAGTTGAGAGAGAGAGAGAGAGAGAGAGAGAGAGAGAGAGAGAGAGAGAGAGAGAGAGAGAGAGAGAGAGATCTCCTGACATATTCTATATTTTTCAGCCAAAACTTTAAAATATATTTAACCAAAGATTTTATTTCCTACATCTAACCTAAAACCCATCAACATCAAGAAAGGGAACTGAAAGGGCAAAAATGCTGCTAACTCATTTTCTGGTTTTGGGACAGACTCCCAAGTCCTCTGAATATCCTTTGATCAAACATTCTCACTACAGCAGCCTGCTTATTTGACCAAATATTATATATTGAATGTCATAACATTATATAAAGGTATGTGGTCAGAGACATAATAGAAAAGTTCAAGAAAAAGGAAATGTTAACCGATAAACTATACATTGGTATGAAATGATCACTGCTAAAATATGCAGTGTGACATTCAGAGTGTCACATTTTCTAGCCACGACAATATTAAAGATTAAATAGAAACATTTTCTATAATGCTGAAGGGTACAGTGTGACAGAAAGAATGTCGACTGGGAAATGCATACAATAAATGTCTTAAGGTCATGAAAGGTCAGAGTTAAGTCGCCTCAATGTGGTTCAGACTTTAAGGCCTCCAGAGAACTTTTGGCATTATAACTTTCCACTATGTCTGTTTGATTTAAACAAAGCAGTTTAAAACATGTAGATGTAGAAAGTACAAGGGGAAAACTTTAGATTAAACTTTTAGCTGTGCTAATGTACCGAATAAACAGCCTGTGGTTCTTTGGATTCAAAGTTCAGTTAAAACATGGAAGTGTTTATCCCTGATTACTGAGGGAGCAGAGTGGAGAAGCTTTGATTTAAAAAGGTGATAGTGGACAAATGAGGGTCCACACTTGATATTCACTCAGTGCTCCAAAGTTCAGCAGAGATATTGACTTTTTTAAAAGAGGTCTTTAAACATGAATTTAAATGTATTTATCTTGGCATCATAACATATTTGGTTATTACCACTGAAGACCTTGAGTGAAAGACTTCATTCACTACATGTATGAAAACTGTGACAGACTAGCATGGTTCTTGAATAGAAATCAAACTAAAAGTGTAACTTGTGCCCTAAAATGTGCATTTCATTAAAGCATAATTAGCATGCAGATTTCCAGTCTACATGCTAAATTAAGATAATCGGCTGCTGGTTGTAGCCTTGCAATTACCGTAAAGATGTGAAAGTGTCATCAATCTTTTCATCTCACTCTCAACATGCAGGCGAATAAGCACATTTCCTTAAATGTCAGACAACTCTTCTAAAGTGCTTTTTTTCCTATTGATCAAGTTCACTGAAGTTATTCACAGTCACTCACCTCCTCTTCTTTACAGGCTACAATGTGGTGTTGTTGGACGCCCTTCATCTTGGCCTGGGTATCCATGGCAACCCCAACATTCTGCCAAAGTGGAGATTGGGGTTCAGGCTTTGACATCTACTCTGATATAATGGCCACCAACGACACATCTGAGGCAGTTGGTGATGAGCCTGTGAAGATAGGAAACAATCAGGACTGGATCACATCAGCAGGTTTCTCACCATCACTGTCGCCTATGCTGCAGTATGAGCCTCAGCCGGACAGGTGCTCGGTCCACTTCAGCACCAGCGCTGCTTTGGCTCGAAGGCTGAAGGCCCAGAAAGAGCAGCTCGCCTATCTGCACGCCATCCAGCATGGAAACAAGGCAGTGGTGGAGAACTTGGTGCAGTTTGTTGGGGCAGAGCTGGGAGATCAGAGCTACGAGGATGTGATTAAGGAGAACGTCATTGGCATCGCGGAGGACAACAAGAGTTGCAATGAAGCGGTGGAGAAAGCTGAAGAGGACATGGAAAACCAGCTGGAAGGGGAAGTGTTGAGCGCTGGAATACAGAAGTGAGTGTAATGAATCTGTTTTTCAGGAAGTTTAGTAGAATGTGACTGTGCTGAGCTTCATAAAAGGTCTAGGCTGAAATGTAAAGGGAGCAGCTAACAAAAGATACGGAAGATGCGTACTGAAGACATAAAAAAATTCAATGCCGGTAACAGAAATTGGAGAAATTGTAAGCAAACATCTGGGTTCAAATGATTACTGAGACAGGTTATCTTTTGCCTTTTATTAAAGCATAGACGACTGTGTTGACGACTGCTGTTTCACCCGGTCTTCCATAATGCACGCAAAAGTATTAATACCATGTCGCAAGACTCCTGCATTGTGTCTCTGCTTTCAGTCTAGATTGGTATCAAGGTTTCTGTTTGCTTCATGAATACTAAAAAGCATTCATCATGACACATACAGATCTTATTATACAGGCTATTGTTCGCCTCTAATTGATTATTTTTTTAATGCGTTTGTAAAATGACCCTCTTTTTGTATCCGTCTTGCTTTGAATTATATATTTCTCTTCATGCAGCATTAAAAGCAACCATATGCATTACCGCTCTTATATTGTATTTAACGTCCTCAGCTTCTCTTTCACTTACTCTGCCTCTCTCCACATCTGCTCGTTCCGTCCTTCCTGTCACTCCACCCGCTGACCTGGATTGTCCATCTTTCTGGGAGCAGAATCAGAGAAGAGTCCTTGGCCTTTGAAGACATGCTCCGCGTTGCAGCCGACATCGCCAACAAGCTCGAGATCTCATCGCAGGCCCTGCACGCTTCATTCACCAAGCAGCTGAAAGACATTGCCAAAATTCATCGCTAAGGAAGTGTTGGAAACAAATTGGGTGCTGCTCTTTTGTCACCCTCCAATTTGGTGAGCATGTTTGGAGTCATGTGTGAGACCCAAAACAAAGCTCCTACAATCTAGTATTTTCAGTAAATGTATCTGTATATGCTTTAAAGCACCAAGATACAACAATGTGTCAAAGTCAGGCATTACATCACTTGTAGGAAGTTGCCATGAAAGTTAAAAGGTTGTATGATTGATACAGAATATTTTTTTTTTTATTGTTGGGTAAAAAAACATGTTTCCTTTTCACCGAAGTTCTAACCCCTATGTAATAGTTTCTGTTATTTTCCATCCAGGCACTATTGGTGGAATTAGGTGAGGTCAAATGTGGTAACAGTATGCGGTGCAGGCTTGAGCCAGGTTGAGTGTTTATGGATCAAACTAGATTGGCCATCAGAGACCAAACATAATGGCTTTGTTAGTTTTCTCCAGAAGAAGATAGGAATCGACCATCTGGTTCCAGGGTGAGGATGGAGGCCGGGATACGCTTTAGAAGGACTTTTGTGTTACAGTGGACGATTTGTTTTTTGCAACACAAAAAGACTGCAACTGGGCGTGCATTGTTAAAAAACGTAGTGTTATCTGTTGTTTTGAGAAAAGTATGCAATAACCTGTCGATGAAGGAACATATATTCTCAATTAGAATATTTATGTGATTATAAAGTAATAAGAAGGAAAAAACACCATAAAAAAACAGATTAAGCTCTTAAAACATTCCACCTCTGAATCTGCACAATGTTTAAAGGAATGCTTGGAGATTTTATTCAGAATATTAACCTTAAAACATATTTTTTGGGTCTCAGCTGGATTTACCTGCTCAAATGTGAGGACTGTGTTTTTGTTTGTGTATCCAGCTCCATTGTGATATTCTCACTTTAGCCTTAACCAGGATTCGAGAGAGAAAATGCTTTCATGTTTGAAAATCATAAAATGTGTAATGAATTTCTTCAATGTATGATGAAATGTGTTTTATTTATTGTTTTTGTTTTCTGCATGTGTTCCCAAGCTTTCTCATCTTCTACTCCTATCAATATCTAACGGGGACTAAATCGTCACAAGGCATATTCATTCACCTAGTCTGCCCTCTAGCTGTCTCCCACAGACATATCCCATGGATGTTTCAGTTGCATGTGGCACGTATTTACACATCCTTTCATATTTTAATTTTTTTTTACAAAACAAATAAACTATCAGTCTCTACTCTTTAGGAGAAAAACGGGATGCAATTTGAGTACCTGGTCGATAATTTCCAACACCTGCAAGTTACCACTTTTACGGGGAATCCTGTGTGTGTGTGTGTGTGTGTGTGTGTGTGTGTGTGTGTGTGTGTGTGTGTGTGTGTGTGTGTGTGTGTGTACGACAGGAGGAGGGACTGTTATAGGTACCAGATGAAAGACGCTCAGTACTCAGAGGTGTCCTGTTGTCTCACACTGGATGGATGCGGTTTTAGGGACCCAATCGACCAGAGTGGCCCCTAACAGCGCTTCTAATCACGGAAAGGAGCTAATTAAAACAATTCAAATGGATATGGAGGTCTTAGATTAGGGGCCACCAAGGACGCGTAAATTCTTGGCACCGTGCGTAAAAAGGTTGGCATCGTTTGGATGAGACACAGCAATAGAGCCGGACTTTTTTTTTTTTTTCGTGATTGAATGACTTGAAATCTGAGTTAAGCAGTGTTATGATCTGGTACAATACATCTGCAAACACGGCAGAGGTGAGATGTGGTGATATATATATATACAGTGCCGTGATCCGTGATTCAGCAGCGGATGGATCAGCGACCTAGTGCGTCGCTTCCTCTCAGCCTGTCCAGTCGGTAAACTTATTCTAAACGCAGCTCTTACTAACAGAACCGGTGAAGTTGTCCTGACATGCCTCCCAGCTGCGAAGATGACAGATTTTGGACACAAATCCCGGTTTCAAGGTAACGTTTTGACAGCGGACGGGAACACCTCCGTTGGACTTCTCGGTAGCAGAATACAAAATGGGACACAACCACCTGTTCTCTGCCAGGACGGCTGTTCTCCACCTGCTACTCTTATGTCAGTCAGGTAAGCACTTTTATTACGTATGTTTTACGGCTTTAACGTAACTTCCCTATTTTTTTTTTTTTTTGCATTATATTAAGTGATAAACGTCGAATAAATAAAGTTACTGCTAGATTCTTTCTGTTCCCATCTAAGAGTTTGGTATTCTTACCAATGCACATGTAGAAGTATTCAGAGAGACAGGTAGTGCTTCACAACAAACAAACAAAAAGTACAAATCCTCAGAACAGTGTGAGGAAAATAGTCCACACAATATACTACATAAGCTTACTTATAGTTATATTTTCAGTAGGTGTTAATGGTCAGATTTGTTTCTTCAAAATAGCAAAGGATAAGAGAAAATTGCATATTTCTAGTCAGAATTTGGTTCAACCCCCAGTGTTATTTAGTCAAGCTGACATTTTGATTCTCCTCACTGTAAATATACTTCATACATTGTGCAAAAAAAAAAAAAAAAAAAAATGACTGTAATGTAATGCACATTTTCCAAGAGAAGATATTTTTATGGATATATTTGTCATTCATTCATTATCATTTTGGGCATTGGGTGACACTGATCGACAATAATTTAGTCAAGAAAATAATCAACTGCACTGAAATGGTTCATTTTAGTTTGACTTTAAAGCCATCGACTTCACAGTAGAACTCAGGACAGCTCTATTTGATTTGGAGCTTCTACATCGACATTTAGGAATTCCCCTTTAACTCAAATGCAAATAAGCTTTAAATGGACAAACCAGTGCTAACTAACTGTCCTAAGATAACATGTGTCTTCTTGTTGCGTACGTGAGCGAGGGTTTAAAATGTACTGTTGCTTTCTTGAGGTGCTACAGTAATCAGATCTGCAGGTGCTTGATGTCGCACCAATCTCATTATTAGAGTTCAGCTTTCTGAATTGACTCCTGAAATTCTAGTCAACTCAGGGATATTTTTCTCCATGTTGGTTTTTTTTGGAGTGAACTTTTTACTCTTAAATATTTGACAGCCCAATTTCACGAGAGCGCCCCTGGCTTGATAAGCTGCTGACTCCGTCTTCTGAACTGGTCAGTGTTTTTCATACGCCTCGCCAAGGGGCTTGGCCACGGTACAACATGCACCGTGGCCCAGTGTGCTGGATGTTGGAGGTGTCATCTCATTTCAAGTCTCAGCTGGCAGGAGGAGCCTTTGATCAATGGCCCCCAGGAGCCTCTCTTTTGTCAAGTCCCACATCTGGTCCTTCCCAGATGCACGGACAGATGAACGAGTGCCGCCCTGACTGTCAAGAGAGCAGATGAGAAGTCTCTGATGTACGCTTGTTTGCCAGAATCAAATTAGTCCGTGATGGCAGGAGATGAGCCCAAGTGCACCATGGGCAAATTACCTCTGAATTCATACATGTCTAATAAGTCCTTTTTCTTTCTTTCTTCTTTTTTTTTTTTTACAAATTTTTGCTCAAACAATTATATGTTGTCACTTCACATGATATCCACAGACCACATTTGTAAGATTGATGTGTTATATGGACTTCATCTGCATATTTGTCCAGGCTTTCTCTGTTCACGATCCTCAGGCCAAGGAATTAGCATGGGCAATAAATCATTTAAACTGATTTGCATTTATCCCTCAGGTTAACTCCATGCAACATTTAAGCCCCTCGCCTGGTTATCCTCCACTGGCCTATCCTACACTCAAGAGTTGTAAATACCTGTCAATGTGGCCATCAGGACCACAACTCACCCGTGGTCGCGTGATGGTGTGGCCTCGGCTAAGCAACCAGATGCAGGTGGTCCAAGGTTTCGTTTTAGGATCTTTGATGGAAGCACACCTCATTAGGTTGCATTACGTCCTTACACTGTCAGACGGAGATTCAGAGGGAGTGGGTGTTTATGGTAAATAAACCCATTGGTGTCTTTATTGATTTTCTTTTGTATTGATTTTTGAGGCAAGATGCTTTACTTCAACATTTCCGTAGATCTCTAGAGAGCAGCTGCCATGAGATATTTGATAAGAGAGATAAGACACGTTCTCTTTCTGTACAATGAGTACAATTTGATTACACACATTATCTATACACTATGGCTTATTGCAGTAATCAGTGGTGTCATGAGTCAGTCTATAGGTGACAAGTGATTCCATTACAGTAAAGGCAATGTTATGTTTGGGGTTGTTTTTAAGCAGTGGTGCCAAAACATAGTTTATTCAGAGTTACTGTGAGGAGCTTTTAACTGGTTATGAAATAGTCTCTGTTAAATACCTTTTAATTAGTTATACTTAATGTTTGTGATTGGTGCCACAATGCAAAATCTGACGAAATCATGCAGGTTCACCAGAGAGTACTTAAGCTCAGAATCCAGCAAGGTCTTCCAGCAGCAACTAGACCTCCAAAGAGAACCAGATCCGGCCTCGCAGCCACCTGCAACCTGCAGTTGAAAGCTCCAGGAGAAGCTGGCACCTCCTCCAGCTAGCTAGCTAGAGGGAAGGGAGTAACGGGAGAACCAGAACCAGGACTGAGCAGAGCAGACTGTTAGACCCTGCTGGAGTAAAATGAGAAGTTTTCTATAAAGGACTCTGGTGCTCTGAAACACTTTTTTGACAACAGGGACTGCCAAAATCAACACAGAATTAAAGTTCCTTGTAGTAGCACTAAATAGATTTATTTATTTTTTTAAAGTTAAGTCTCACTCAGTAAGTATCTTGGTTGCAATTGTTTAAAAAAACCAAATTAAGGTATCCTAATCAAACTTTTACATATTTATGGTAAAAAAAAAACTAATATTGGTGCTTTATGATAATCAGATTTTTTTGAAAACTCTTAAATATCAAATATGGTTTTAAAAAAAATCCATTGGCGGTAAATTTAATAGAATAATCAAATGTAATCATGTTATCAATCAGCCTCTGCTTTAAGTGAAAACTGAATTAATTGTTTCATGCATCGGCTGTTACACAAGAGTGGCAGACAGCTCCACAATAAACACCCTTCACTGGTGAGAAATTAGCTCACCTCCACTTAACACAAGCAAGCAACGATGTGTGTAATTGACTCTGACTACATTGATGAAGGCGGAGGCTGTAATCCCCAAGAGGAGGGATTTACCGTCTATTTCATTCATTCTGCAGGAAAAGAATAGTGACTCAGTCTGAGCTTGTGCGCAAATCTGTCCAGACTGCATATTCCAAATCAATTTGATTAAGCCACCTCTCATTGTGAAGCAACACGTACATAATAATAACATTTCAGATATAAAAGATAGGTTGCAGTTGAAGTGGTTGTTGCTGCAGATGGAAAAACTTCCCCCCCCAGCCTCCACTTTCTCAGCCTCGAGAGGTTTTAGCAGACCACTCACAGGGGGAGCTCAGATCAAGAGATCAGAAGATTTGCTAAGATGTGGAAAAGTCGATAAGGCTTTATCAAGAAAGGTCTTGGATGTTTAGAGGAGGCTTCTGCGCTGAAACCCGAGATGTTCACAACAATCACCTTCACTCCCAAAAGCCACTAGATCATGCCGGCCTGGTTTACTGCTGTTTGTTAACTGAGGATTAGAGGAGACGTGGATGAGAGAACATGGATATGATCCCTGTATACGGTGAAATTTACTCCTGTGGTTTGCCTCAGTAGTCACTTTACACGTATTTGCTATCATAACATTAAATATTAACTGCTAAACAAAACATCTCGCATATTAAAACTGTCAAATTGAGCTTGATGTCAAAATTTCAAAAGGATAAATGCACAAACACAAATTAGATTTAACAGTTTGAGATTAGTTTATTTAAAAAAACTCAATATTTTAATATAAAACTCAATATTTCAAGGAATGGTAAGTGTATATTCAAATTAGAATAAAGTGGGTGTGAAATTTTATCTGGAATTACATAAATGCAGTGAGGAATAAATGTGACCATTTTATAAATACCCCGATATTGTATCTGTTTGTTGAAGATATAGAGAATATACCTTTTTTGACTTACAAGAAATATTGTGTCTGCAGTTCTTTGTCACGAGATGACCCACTCCCACGCCGAGGATGAGCTCTTCAAGACGTTGTTTGCTGGTTACAACAAGTGGTCGAGACCCGTGCCGAACATCTCTGATGTCGTCATCGTAAAGTTTGGACTGTCCATCGCACAGCTCATCGATGTGGTGAGTCCTCATGCATGCTCATCCAGTTCGTACAGTACGTGAAAACATTAATGTAGGTGATATTTAAACACAAGTTATATTTGGTGACGTGGAAGCTGCTTTGATGTGAACCAGACTTCATGATGGGATTTTATCATTTTTGTCCCTCTTTTAAAAAAAAAAAAAGGAGTTTGTTTTACCAAAGATGCAGATTTTTTCTGTGCTTGATCGGAACGGCTGATTCCTGCTTGTTCTACTGAGAACCGCTCATCCAAACAACTTAACACTCGACACTGCACTTCCTCAGGTCATCAGCGATACAAGCACCAAGTGCGAAGTCGATTGGTTGAACAGTTGTCCAGAAAAGGACAAACATACATACAGAGACTCCCTCCATTTTTGTTAGATGATTGTGATTACTTGTGAACACAAGTTTCAAGATCAGACTGAAAACATTTTAGTGTATTTTTAAGTCCAGTAATGCATCCCTAGAGCTTTAATTAGTGTGTTTAATATTCCTATATTAGGGAGCACTGCAACTTTAACTGACTTTACTCCGTTTTATATGGGTTTTTCAACAATAAAGGGGCAAAAACAAACTTAGGAAAACTACATTATGCACCCTCTGCCCTGTCAGAGAAAAAACTGTTACAGAACACTTCACATCCATCAAGTTATTGAAGTAAAGTTGCTGCAAGCTATATTTGGGTCTGCTTTGACAAACCTCCAAGAACCTCTCTTTCATATATTCCTCTGGCCTTAGTTGACAGACGTAACTCAGTTTCTACTGTATATCTCCCTCTCTCTGTCTGTCTGTCTGCTAGGATGAGAAGAACCAAATGATGACAACCAACGTGTGGCTTAAACAGGTCAGAAAAATGTGTCAGTTAGTTGATTTATTATTAAGATTTTTTTTTCCTCAGAGGAGATCTGGAGGGGAATGTTAAGAATATGAAAACCTACCTCTACAGTGCTCATTTGATAACATTTATGAGGAATTGACTGACAATCAAGGATCATAGCCTTCTCTCAAAACATGTTGTTTGTATCTCTCAGGAGTGGAATGACTACAAACTTCGCTGGAAACCATCCGACTATGACAATGTGACGTCCATAAGAGTGCCGTCAGAGCTCATATGGGTCCCAGACATTGTCCTCTACAACAAGTAAGTGTAATAAGAGACTAACATGATGGTAAAAAAAATAACTTTACCATTGGGCCTGCATTAACTAAGTTATTTGTATTACTTTTTAATGTGTCAATTCTTCTCTTAATTAACGGATTCATTGGTTGGATCAAAAAATTTCAGAAAGTAATAAACAATGGCAACCACAATCTCCCAGAGTTAAAGATGACTTGTTTTTTTTGTTGCTTTTTTTGTCCATCCAACAGTCCAAAACCCAGAGCTTAATGTCATAAAGGATAAAGAAATTCCTAAAATATCCATATCCGAGCAGCTTAAAACAGATAATTGTATGCATTTCCGTTGATTAAATTATAAATTGATTATTTAAATTGTTGCTGATTAATTTTCTATCAATCATCTTGGCAATTAATTGACTAATCTCTTCAGCTCTAATCTACATAAATATGTTATTTAATTGGTTTCATCACCAGGTCAAGCCGGCTACTTTTAATGACATGCCACAGTGGATGCTAATACAGAGTGTCAGACAAACTTAAGAGAAGAGTAAGGGCTACACCTATACAATGATATATTGGGTTAAACTGATGCCTCTTTACTGGGTGGAGTATGGTATGAAAATGGCGCCATCTAGTGGTAATATAACAATCTGCCCCTCTGTTAAAATGTCTTCACCTTCACGTTGAAAAACAGCTTTAAGTCAAATTATGATTTTTCTTGAACAGTTCTTCCTGTCACAATTTATATTGAACATTACTAATTACTGCATCACTCTTCATGTATGTTGATGCTGTCGACCTTCATAGGTGTAATTGCTTCAGTGTGAAATAGATTTTAAGAAAGCTCTCCCTTCTCCTAAATCCACCTCACGGAGATTAAACAGAGAGAGTTTAATGATGGAGTTCTGCTCCATCGAGCCGGTTAGATCATAATCTGTAAGTGAAATTAAAAAAGGTGTGAAACTGATGGAATGATAACGACTCATCATTACGCTTTCAGCAGAAGCTGTTATCCACCATTAAAGCGATGAATGGAGGGGAGATTACTGGAGAAGATTATTATTGGGATATCAATACTTTTACACTGCATAGTTTCTAAAGTGAGAAAAAGATGATTTTCTCAGCACAAGGGTTAGTTGGAAGCAGGTTTATCTGCTATTTCAGCCTTAGTTCCCAGATATTTCAAATTGAGCATCTCTGCTTTTCCAGCGCTGACGGAGAGTTTGCTGTGACCCACATGACGAAAGCTCACCTATTCCACAACGGTAAAGTCCGCTGGGTCCCTCCTGCCATTTACAAGAGTTCCTGCAGCATCGACGTCACCTTCTTCCCCTTCGATCAACAGAACTGTAAGATGAAATTCGGCTCCTGGACGTACGACAAGGCCAAGATCGACCTGGAGCGAACTGAGAACACGGTGGACCTGAACAACTACTGGGAGAGCGGCGAATGGGCCATCATCAACGCCGTGGGGACCTACAACACGAAGAAATACGACTGCTGCCACGAGATCTACCCCGACATCACCTACTTCTTCATCATTCGAAGGCTTCCCTTGTTCTACACCATCAACCTCATCATCCCCTGTTTGCTGATCTCCTGCCTCACCGTTCTGGTTTTCTATCTACCCTCCGACTGCGGTGAGAAGATCACCCTGTGCATCTCCGTGCTGCTGTCCCTCACCGTTTTCCTCCTCCTCATCACCGAGATCATACCGTCCACGTCCCTCGTCATCCCGCTCATCGGCGAGTACCTCCTCTTCACCATGATTTTCGTCACCCTCTCCATCGTCATCACCGTCTTCGTGCTCAACGTGCACCACCGCTCTCCCAGCACTCACAAGATGCCCCGCTGGGTCCACTCCGTGTTCCTGAGCATGATCCCGCGCTGGCTGTGCATGCGGCGGCCTGCGCCAGATGGCCGGCGTCGCAGGCTGTTGCTGATGCAGCAGGAAGCAGCGCTGGAGCGACGGCAGGGACGGATAGCCGGGTTCAAATCCAGCAACTTCCTCAGCACCTCGGCGACCTGGTTAAGAGATGGGACCACCTCAGAGGACCTGGACAGGAGCTCTTATGAGGATTTAGAGCTGGGAACGCTGACGTCATATTTCTCCTTTCGCCCTCCTTCGCCCAGACCTCCAGGGTCGACCCCTCCACCACAACAGAAAACACCACAGAACAGCCAGAACCAACAGGAGGGGCCTGGAGGGACAAACAGACTTTTAACAGGGGCCAGAGTCAACCCCATTCAGAGGCCCACTAAAGCAGATAACACAGTATCAGACTCAACATTCCTGCTTTCACCAAGTGTTATACGCGCTCTGGAAGGGGTGCACTACATTGCAGACCATCTGAGGGCTGAGGATGCCGACTTCAGCGTGAGTATCAATGAAATACCACATCTACTAAGCCATAGCCATAACTATTTATTATTTACATTTTAGATAAATCACAAAAGAGTTTCAGATCATTGTTAAGCTGTCCATAACTTTGCTGTTTTGGTTCAAAATCTTGGCAGCAGGCAGCTGTTTTTTAGGAAAAGGCTAAAAATCAACAACAAAAAAACTGGTACACTACCAGTTTAGCACCAAACAGCAGACAGTCATAACATTAACATAATGTAGGATTTAGCAGCTAAAGAGTCAAATATTTCCCCCAGGAGTTGGTGGAGACCAAACACAAAGCTAAAAGAGAGTGAATAATCAACTTATAATGCCCATGTGGCCAGAAACACGACTCCAAATATCCATAACTGCTAGATGTGTAACTGTCTGCTAACAAACTAACCATTTATCTTTGTCTCCTTCTGCTGCTCGTATCCTACACAGGTGAAAGAGGATTGGAAGTATGTCGCCATGGTGATTGACCGCATCTTCCTGTGGATGTTCATTATTGTGTGCCTGCTTGGGACCATTGGCCTCTTCCTACCCCCTTGGCTAGCTGGCATGATCTAGCTCATGTGAGAAGCTGTGAGAAATCCATAACCACCACAAGTTTGTCATTCAAAACGTAGCTGAACTCTCTTTCAAGTCTCGGAAAGTGAAAAATGTATGTAATTTGCTGCATTAGCGGTCTTTTTGCTAATTTTAGATCCCAATAACTAGTGGGGAAAACATCAAAAGGGTCTATCCTCTGAACAGCGGCCATTTTAGACTCAGCTTTTCACTTGGCTCAACTTTCATCGTCTAAGCTACACTTTGTTGGCCTCACATAATGTAATGTTACTTTGGTTGAATTTGACCTAAATGCTAACATTAGCATGTCAACATGCCCAGAGATGGCATTTGTTAACATGCTAATGTTAAGCACGAAATAAGGTTTAGCATGTTGGCATACTGATGTTAGCATCTTAACTTGCCAGTGTTTAGTATGTTGTCTCTTTTAGCTTTTCAGTTAGCATCACATGCTAGCTAAATAGAAAGGAGCCAGCGTCCGTGCTGGATAAAACGTTACAGTAATGTGATAATTTGTTCTCTGTTGTTTGAAGAATTTTAGTTTTAAAGTTTTTAGTCTAATTACCGGTACATTACATTAACTAGTAATGCAGGGATCAGTAATGGCGCTGTGACCAGCTGGTTATGGCCAGTAGCTAAACTGCTCCACAAAGTGAGAGCAGCCAGCCGCACTGAGATGCTAGCTTTATGACTAATTGAAAAAAGTGGCATGCTGTACTGAGAATATATATTATACTGGACTAGACACACTAACTGGGATCATTTGTGCTGGTTTGGAGAGCATTTCCCCCTTTTTTTTACCCGTTTTCTTTCTCATCCCACCATGATTACAATTATTTTTGAATGATCATACTATGTAATAAATATCCTCTTAAAACCTTTAAAAAGTCCTTTGTATAGCGTTTATTGATTGTTGTGAAAATGACCTAAGACTAAGTCCTTCTTAAACGCAGAACATCTCAACAGCAAGACCTATGTGTCAATGAACAGCCATGTACAGTAGCATACATCATATTTATTTTTATATCACTTGATTCACGTGCTAGTAATGGTTATTATACAGAAACATTTCTTCTCTCAAGAGAGCTTTTCACTTTTCTGACAACCAATTATGCAAACCGTTCTTGTCTTCATCTTATAATTTTTATATAATGCGTCATAGTCAAACTTGAGATATGCACTGTATATATAAAACACTTCTGAAAAGTAGATTGAAAAGGTGTTTTAATTTAGATCACATTATTTTGAAATTGTTTTTCTTTTTCTCTGCTGTAAAAACCTATTGTGCTTGACAGATTTTATATTTACAAGGAAAATCCAATTTCTGATCAGATAATTAAGTCAATAAATCACCAATCACAGTCACCATGAAATTAAGTTTATCTGAAATGATGGCATCGTAAATATGATGCCAATAGACCATCATTTTCAGTATACATACTACCTTGAAAAGCAAATACAACTTTTTTCAAGTTGTCCATATCCACTGACTTGTACCATCGTATTGTACTTTAAAACTGGAGTGCAGGACTATAACATATAAATGAACGTTGAGTCATTTAAGTTCACACAATGCAATGCTGCAAGAATAAATCCTAAAATCCAGAAATTAGTTAGCAGCATTTTTGTACTTTCGGTTCCCTCGTCTCTAAGTCAGTGGGATCATTAAATGGGTTTTTGGTTATGCCTCAAATGAGGTTTGTGGTTAACACAAGCTTTTGAGATTTTAAGGTTTTGCTGTACGATATGATATACAACAGTAAATACCCCACTCGTGAATTTTGAAGCTAAAAAAAGGCTGTTGCTAACCAAAGTATAAATGAAACTCAAAAATGTCATCGTACCTACTAGTCTGCCTTTACAGCCTTGTTGTGTAAACTAGCGCTCATGCGACCGTGTTGCAGTTCATTCGTAGCCTAAGGTTAGCTAACATGTAAGTATCATAACCTTTCCAATTGAAAAATCACCAATTGGAAAAGTCGAGTGCACAAGATGCTAAGTTCTAGGGTTGGCCTACAAAGACTCATCAATCCTGCAGCGTTCTATGCTGATTAAGACCTTTGCCACCAGGGAAACTCGGACTCTGTGTATGTGGTTTCTGTGGGGTATTTCCTGCGCCGGCCCACCAATGATGGGTTTACATCAACCAGCCAGAGCTGATTGGAACAGAAAAGGGTTGTGAGAGACTATAATGACCGAGCCTTAGCTGGGAGTATGTCACTTACTATAGCAGAAAATCCAAAATGAAGAAATGTCCAAGACAAGTTCTGTAGTGAAAGCTCCAGATAAAAAGGTGTTCAGATGAAGGATTAAAGTAAAAAAAACAACAAAAAAAACAATCGATGACGAGGACAAACACTCCTGGAGAGGGGGAGATGCGGCGACCTCACCTGTAGGCCTGAATCATCCGCAGTGTTGACAGTGTTTGTGTTTATTACTCTCATTGCCAGAAGTGGGAGACAAAACTTCTGCACCCCAGTGTTAACATTTCTGATCACCATAAAAATGCTCAACTGTGTGCAAATGTTATTTCTGACTGACGGATGTGAATCATTAGCTTGAAACCGAATGGGAGAGCTTACAGTCCACTAGGGGGCCACTGGCTTGGCTAAATTGGCCCTGACTCTGGATTGGTCCACAGCGTCTAACATGTTCTTACTGTCCATAGCCAGAGTGTGTGCAGCAGCCAGCATCTGTTTCTTACACTCCTCCTTCAAAGTGGTGATGGAGTTCTGCTGGGCCAGACGCATTTTGCTGATCAGCTCCGCCATGTCGTTGTTCAGCAGCTTCTGGGTGCCCTCGATCTGTGGGGACAGTAAACAAAACATAGTAGATGGCAATGTTGTTGTTGTTGTTTTTTTTGTTTGTTTGTTTTGTTTTAAAATGGAGGACATTTTGACGTGTCACAGTATTAAAAAGCACAGGTGAAATAATGAAAAGACAGATTGCTTAATCCCCATTTGGCTGCTACACTTTCATGGTCCTGGTATTGCGCATGCTGGCTCACTGCCAAACTGTCAAGGTGTATTGGGACACTCGTTAATGTCATTGGTAACACCTGTGCTTTTCCTATTATGACAATAAAAATGTCTGCTGTATAAAAGGCCTATAAAAAAACACCTGTAGATATTTTGTGATGCAAATAAAAAGGGCACTATCTTTGTGAAGCTTATGTACGTTTTGGTTGATATTCCTACAGGGATGTGTTCATTCTAAACTGCATTATATTGTCAACTGTTGTTATTTTGTCCATACACTTTGCCCATATATGGTCCTTTACATAGATTTTGTTGACACCCCTGTTTGCATATCAGCTGATGTTGTTTCAAGTAAGCGAAAAACGTGGCCAACGAAAAAATTCTGGCTTTCTTCAAAATGCTATAATGTGAAAACTATGGATTTGGGCCGACCTCAGCCAGAATAGCAAACACTAAATGGTCATTTCCTCTTTGCTGTTTTGTGCTTGAAGAGGAGTTCTGTCACTTTTTTGTTTCAGGGATAAATAGCAGGAACAGCTTGGGAGAAAAAAAAAAAATCAATAAAGACAGGAAGCAAGGAGATGAGAAAAGGCAGCAAACAGGCTGCAGAAAAAAAAATGTACCTCAGTCCTGACAGACTCGTGTAAGGTGGGCAGTATGTCATCCACACTGCGAATCAGATCTCGTAAAGCCATCCCAACGGACTGTGGGCAGAGATCAATGCAAGAAATGAATTAGCTGTATGACTCAACAAGTTTGTTTTCCTATCCAATACATACACCTTCAATTTGCTTCTAATGTAGCAACAAACTGTAAAACTAAAGTGAAAAACTGAAATTTGTCTCCACGTACCTTGACAATGGTGATGTATTTTTCCGGTGGCGCCTCTGCGATGTCATTCTTGAGTTGGACAACAACTTTAACCAGGTCCATGACGTACTGGTACACCTTGTCGTCGGAGCGGTCCAGCTCAGCTGTGGGCGCAGGCTTAGTAGAAGGGAATAATGTGTTTTCTTGATTAAAATACTCATTCTCTTTACTTACACAAAGGATCACTGGGCACTATTTTAATGAATAGTGGCATCAATTCTCTTTGAACTGGAGGGAAATTTCACTTGAAATGACTCCAAGTCATTATGAATTCTCTTTATCTAAAAGTCAAAGCTATTAAATAGTCTTTTTATTGGGATAAAAATATATTAAAATCCCCCAAAAATGAATCCATATAAATTACCTGTGCTGTGAGCCTCGGGGGCTTCTCTGGAGGTGCTGCATGGCAGAAAGATGAGAGAAATGAAGGACAGGAGGGTTTAGAGAGAGATGAAAGTGCTCAGAATGACTAAAAATAAAATGTTAATTTCTTTTGAGCACTTACCATGGTCTTCTTCAGCTTCAGGGGACTGAGAAGAGAAAAAAGATTTATCTCATGAGCACTAAAATTTTCTATCAAAATAACTACGCAACACTACAAAAAGATTTAACGTTTGACATTACAGACGTTTACTGGTGTGCTCACATATTACAAAAAAGTATTTCTGTATCTGCTGCCCTTGAATTTCATTTAAATTAATTGAGTATTTTTAAACTATAGTATAGTTAAAACTGTTTTTTTATTTACAGATGTAAATCTGTAAATAAAAAAAGTTAACACAGGCAAATATTGCCAAATATTAATTTCTGTTGATGGCCTAAGGGCCCACCGAAAAGATAAGATGCAAACGCAAATTTGTAAATCTAATCTTCAGATGTAACAACAGGCAGTAATGGTAATTTATTAGTTTCTGTTCCAAGAGGTTAAGACAGAGATAATTCAATCACTGAATTTAGTCGACATCTAGTGTTTAAACTGGGATGTGCAAAGTACAAACACTGCAATGTATTAGAAATATACACAAGCCATATTCTAGTGTATTTTTAAAAATTCACCTCAGACCATTTAAAAAAAATGATCAGCTATAGACATGAGTGCGTTAAGGTAGTCCTAGTAAATATCAGAGTAAAAATGTTCTCTGTCATATCAATTAAATTCCATCTTCTTACGCCTTTTTAGCTTTTGGAATTTAAATGTGTATTTGAGGATAAATAAATGGGATATTTCCTCAAATATTAATGCCTACTGTTCAGCTGTTTTTGTCATCATTGCAATCCATTTCACTCCGCTTGAAATATCATGGACACTACACAAACTACTACATGTTGTGTGGCATCATGCTGACTATCTGCTCACTAATGGGAAAAAGAATATGTTGCCAAATAAAACAAAATGGGACAAGAAATGTGAGACACTTGACTCTAAAATGACTCCAAAAACACCTACCGCTGGGCCGGCAGAGTCCTCTGGTCCCATGGGGTCCTGCAAAAGAACAGGCAGGTTCATTTTATACAATATGGACCCCCTCTTTGGAACTGTTATCAGGGGAACATTCAATTTAAAGTGTCGGGAGTGAACGAGCGGGTTGATATTGTTTAATATTGCCTCATTCCACGTGGCCTCCAGGGCCACATTCAACAGAGTGGGGTGACACAGAGACACAGAGAGGGGATTGACAAAAGTAAACGATGCTCTGTTTCCCACCAGGAGTCTCTCCTCCTTCTCCAGCCACTTCTCGTCCTCCATCATCTGCTGTTTCTGCACGCGGAGAGTGTTCTGCATGTGATGTCTCTCCTGCTGCCACAGGCGCGTGGCGTCCTCCCTGCTGTTTGGTTCTGCTCGGAAAAACTCGCCCTCCTAGAGTCGGTGGAAGGGTAACAGGAGAATAATGAGTCAACAACACACAACGCCTTTTTTGGGTCTCTTAATGCGTTCGTTATTAACTCCAGCTTTATCAACATTAGAACACGTGACTTACAATGTAAGCAAATTGACCTTTCTAGACCTTTTTTAGACCACAAGTCTTTCTTACCCCCATGCTGCGACGCCGAGGGGACCTGGTTTCCGGCAACCCGAGCATGCTCATGGAGTCGACGGGGGACTGGTATTCACACGGGCTGGCCAGGTCAGGTGAGCTGGCACATAAAGCCTCGTTCAGCTGCACAGATACACACATCACTCAATATATATGTTTTTTGATGTAAAGCCCTGTCATCTTGGAGGAATCAGTTTAGAGATTACCTGGGCTAGCTACAGTACCTGAATGTGTAGGCCAATGCTGAGCATGTTCCCGAACCGCCCTGGTTGCATCCTTGAAGGCTACAGTAAATATACAAAATATGTATCAAAAACAAGCACTAAATTAATACATTTTAATTTGAATAATGTGCTATTTTTCGTGACATAACAGTGTCTGAATTTGACATGGATTCATACCTTCGGAGGAGGCTCGTTGAAATTGAACTTGGGGTCGAAAATTTTGGTGGAGCGCGCTCTGTCCCTCTCTCTCTCCACTTCCTGCTCCTTCTCCATCTTGTGGACATCACTGACAGATTTTAGACAACAAGTTACTATAAATTATGTCTTATGAGAGGAAAAATAAAAACATCTAATGGGCAGTTATTGCAGGCAACTACATACTGCAGTCAATGGTTTAAAATCAATGCACTGCTGATCTTTAATATTCGTCCTCCTATCTTTTTTTTTTACGATTTAAAAACTAACCAGCAATAAATGGATTGAACGTCTTCTATGCTGAATTTAATATTTAATATGAGATGGTAGACGGATTGATACATTAAATTAAGATAATTTTGGCATCTTTGCAAAGGCCACAATAACAGAGTACCTTTGTCCTTGTTGCTCATGCATTGATGAGAATTGTCACAAAACATTTACATATGATTTCACATACATCAATAGTGAGTAGAATTCAATACAGAAAGGCCACCACGGTAGATCCATCTTTAAATAAAGGGTCTAATTAGAGCTCTTTTTATATAGAGTAAAGAAGTACCTGATCTTCACCACCAGCTCAGTGAAGCTGGGTCTCTCTCTGGGATCGTAGGACCAGCAGCGGGTCATGAGGGAGTAGAGGGCAGGAGGGCAGTTGTCCGGTTTGGGCAGCCTGATTCCCTGCTCCAGCTGGTTGATCACGTCTCTGTTCTCGAGCCAGAAGAATGGTTGCTGACCACAACTCATTATCTCCCACATACATACGGCTGTGGAGCAAAGCAAAAACACAGAGAAACAGAAAGTTCTTAGACACATGCTTACTGGGATGCATTTTTTTCCAACCAAAAGGATCAAGAAGTGAACCCCAGAGAGTGACACGTTGTTGTCACGAGGGCCAACTGTGATGGTGAATAAACAAAGGAGGAGGACCTCAAACAGACTATATTAACCTTTTTATTAATATACCATATTATTTCATGCATGTTCTTATTATTATTATTATATCTATTAACCATACAGACTTCTATATATACCATTTTTCAAACTGCATTGTGCTGAATCAAAGCGAAGATAATCCACAGAATAAATCACTCTCAAATGCATAACACTTAATTACATGTATATATTTATAACAGTAAAATAAACTTTTTCGATAAGAAAATACCTGAGATCTTCCTGAGTCTGTGTGGTATTTAATCTATGTTTACTTCCTAGTCTAAATGCAATAAATTCAGATTGCCATCTTGTTTATGGCGGTTCACTTGTTCTATGCCTTGAAAACATAAAGAATAAAAAGTTTGGGTATGTTCAAGCAAATATTTTGCTTTAGAGGAGGACATAAGCCAGTATTATTGCAACAGGCATATGAGGAGAAAAAAAAGGAAATTAAGGATCTTATGCCTTGTTTGCTTTTGCTCCTCTCTCTAAGGCAAGAAGACGAGTGTGTTTAAACAAATCATTACAGGTCAGAATGTGCCGATTTTCGGGTCTGACATCTAAGAAAAGTTAAAGTAATACACTTGAGGAGCTAGATCTAAGATGTTAATTGTGAACTATATATATATAAATATAAATATAAATATATAAAATATATATATATATATATAAATATATATAAATAAATATATATAAAATATATATAAATATATATAAAATATATAATATATATATAATATATATATATATATAAATATATATCACAGTGTATATCACAGTGTAGCTACAAAGTTGACCACAAGATGGTGCTGATTTGCCTACACAGGTCTCTGTATGAGTTAAAAACCATGCAGTGCCTTTTGAGTGAGGGTACTTCCTGCTAAATGTATTTTGCATTGTTCAGTTGTATTGAGTGTTTCACAAGCTCACCAAACATCCAGACATCACTGGCGGTGGTGAAACGTCTGAAGTTGATGGATTCTGGAGCCATCCACTTGATTGGCAACCGGGTAACAGACGCTGCAAAGAAATGGAAGACCTTGTTATTATGTGTTCAACATTTTTTATTCTTGAACAGGAACCAAAAAAACTGCAACTACATCGTTTGATGTTCCATCTTTACCAGTCTGTCTATTCTGTAAAGGATATATGTAAATGATGCGTTACAATTTAGACAATTAGGTTGCCAAGAATAAAAAGTGCAACAGTCAAATCTTAAAGCTTCCTAAATGCTTTTTCTTACCTTTGTAGTATTCTTCATCCTCAATGTATCTCGACAGACCGAAGTCTCCGAGCTTCACACAGTCTGGACTGGCGACTAAGATGTTCCGCACAGCAATGTCTCTGAGACAAAACACAGAAAAGAAAGTTAAGGTTTATGGACGGATGGAGATGATAGAAATGTAGAAAAAAACAAGCAAAGTTTCTTAAATGGCCTCTCTCTGGTTGACCTGAATGTGACTGATATGATGCCACAATTGCAGCAGAGAATAACACAAAAGGTAATCTTTGCATTTTCCACCCAGAAAGTCATTTCCTTTTTCTGTGTTTTCCTTCACGGGAGATTGAATCCAGAGTGGCCGCTCGCTGTCTGAAACCTGTTGATAACATTCTGCAGAAACATGCTTTCTGTAATGGTGTGTCTAAGTATAAATATGCTGTTTTAGTTTAGTTTTTTTCCTAAATACATCTATCAATAGGATTGTCAACTTGCCTTTTCCTTACCGTCCCTTTTAAATCAACACTGTGCAACAAATCACGCTCAGATTACTCAAATTATTTCGAGAACATACTGTAACTCGGCATAATCGGCACAGAACGGTACAGGTTGTGCCTCTTTTCTTATGACAGTAACAAAGGACCTCATTTGTTATACACTTCTTCCTGAGAAAATAGAGTTTCAGCACAGACATTAACAATTCATACAAATTCAGTGTGGATTAGCTGGTCGCCGTGACTTAGTAGTGTTGACAAAGTTGTCACTTTGCCAATATCATCATCATCATCATCATCATCATCATCCCAGACAAAAAGATTTGTTCCACTTTTAACATGAGGCCTTGGTTTTCCTCATAAAGTTTTAGGGGACCCAGGTTTACATGCGTTTATTACAATATGGCTCCATCAGTTTACAGAAGATTTGTCAGTTGATTTGACAAATTGAAAGAGAGTCCTGATTATTATGTGATCGTTTTCCAGCCAGGATTTTTTTTTAAGTTAAGTTACACACTGTATGTTTCCCTGTGATAAATACAGCACAAATAAAAAGACAACAGCAGTATCTCTACTTCCTGGATGACAATAAAAAGAGCCTCTCACCTGTGGACCACGTTGACCCCTTCAAGGTAGACAAGAGCTTTGCAGATCTGCAGGCTGAACAGCACCAGAGTTATATTTGTCATTGTATTCTGGTTCTCTGATAGGTAGTTCCCGAGCTGCAATGTCAACGATTGAGGAAGTCATGATGTCACTTATTCCACATTCAAATACGGAGCATTTGTCACACTGTTTCTTCATGTCATGGTGAGATGCATGAATCTAGCTGCAGCTCTATGACTTATGCAAGATTACAGTTCAGCTATACAGTTCGACTGCAATAAAATTGAAATCATGAAATTCAGATCGGCACCCACCTCTCCATACTGATAAAGCTCCATGACGATCCACACAGGATCTTCCTCTATGATTCCGATCAGTTTGACGATGTGCTGATGATTGAGGTTCTTCATAATTACTGGCAGACACACAAAGTTCACAAAGTTATTCTCATAGTTATTGTCATCACATTCAAATCATTATAATCTACTTTTTATTTTTTTTTATTTACCTGCTTCACTCATGAACTTCTCCATCACATCAGGTGAACAGTCTTTGCAGGTCTTCACTGCCACATTAATCTTCTCACCGCTCTGTGAAATCAACAACAGAAGTAAACATAGTGAGGCAGTGAAAATTGAAATGGAAACTAGTAGGAGCATTTAAACAAACAGACGGTAGCCGAAATTATGCATGAAATTAACATACGCGTCCCATTCACTTCCATTCTCTGGGAGCTAAGGGGCTAAAAAACATTTGCTTTCAGTGATGAAGCAAATTCGCATCTTCACATTCGTGTGGAGTTCAACTTTGGTGAATTTTCAGCAACAATATTGCCTCGGCTGCATTCGCGCATGTAGGACAACGCCTTTATTCTGAAACTATTTCCATGAGTAATAAATTTAAGCAAAAACACCAAACATTTTCTGGTTCCAGCTTCTCCTTTTGTGATGATTTGCCGCTCTTCTTTGCTTCTGTGACAGTAAACTGGTATTTTGGGAGTTGTAATTTGAAGATCTTCATTCATCTTCACACATGCACAAAATTAACAATTGCCTGCTGTTCACTTCCCTTCTATGAGAGCAAATCATCACAAATGATCAATTGTGACGATTTGCTGCTTTTGTCTAATGTGCCAGTAAACTGGTATTTAGGGGCTTAGATTGGTAATCTCAAGAGCTTAATTAAGGCTTTAGATAATTGTGATATGCAGTTTAGCAGCAGCTGATTAATCTATCATATAAATAGTTCTTTGCAGCCCTAGTACAAATTTAATGCCAGTTAATGCAGTTAATACAGTTTAATATTCTATAACTTCATATCTTATGCAGCAATTGTGACTCTATTTATATTTCTCAAGCTTCCCATCATTTAGGTCTATTGTTAGTTTAAAAATGTTTCATGGGTCTTTTGAATCCTTTTTTGCTGATTTAATATTGATATATTTCAGCTAGGGAGATATACTTACATCTTTTTTGTAAACTCCATCGTAGACTTCCCCAAAAAAACCTGAACCAAGGATTTGGCCGAGAACGATGTCGCCTCGGTCGATCCCGTACTTTACAACTACGAAAAGAGATTCGAATTTATGAGGGTTAAAAAGTCAGTTCACACAGTTATCATTCTGCAAAAGACATGAATACAAACTTTGAACGGACCTGACGTCGGCCTTTCATCGAGGATCTCACAATAGATATCCGACCCTGAAAACACAACAGAAAAGTCAATATGCTTCTACTTGTTTTTTTAAGATAACGAAAAAGGTTTGGCAAAGATCGATTTGAGGATAAATAAACACTTAGGTTATGTAAAATGATGAAAACTGTCAGCTCACCCATACTGTGTCTGGTCGAGCTGGAGTCTCTGTTGCTACAGAGAAAAAGACAGAATGAGAAAAAGCCCCACTCGCACATTTTCAACTAATCGCTCCTCAGAGCGCTGACAGAATGACTCAATAAAAAAGCCTTTCTCATCAATAACTCTAACTTTTCATTCCCGTCTACAACCAAAATGAATTATTACAGCTTGTTCTATGCAGCTACACTGAGGCCGAGAGAGGGCACAAATCATTCAAAGTTGTGAAACAGCCAACATCTACTCACTTTGTAGGGATCTCAGGTAGGGCAGTCCGTGCATTGGCATCTAGGATAGAAATAAGTTATGATAACTCCATTTATTTATATAACACATTGAAAGCTTTTTGATACAGCTTCTAAAAGGCACATTATAATGATTCATAGTTAACATCAACAACACACGGATTGCTTCAACCACAGTGATGTTGCAACAGGGGAAGTGGCTGAGTCGTACACACCTTTATTTGGTCGGTAGATAACAGAATCATCGGTGTCATTTTCCAGCCGGTAGTAGCCATCAATAAGGTCCATCATGTTCTCTGCCATAGGGACTGTGGCCACGTTGATCGATAGCCGCTATCAGAAACAAGACAAGAGGGAAGAACGGGTCAAATTCTCTGAACACTGTACAATGTAATATTGTATAATATGTAGATAGTGTTGTGGTACTTACTTGTCTGGCCCCCTCTACGCTGAGGTCTAAGAGAGCCTTCCCGTCGCTCTGAGATAAGCATTGGATTTTCTTGATCTGTTTGAAGTCGGCTAGAAAAACAGGCTGAGGCACAAAAGAGAGCAACGCAATAAGTTGAATTATTGTGGGAATGATTCAATTTTACGAGCTGTGTTAGAAATACTATAATGATGTATCATCCATTGATGGCAAGATAAAAGTTTCTGTGCAAAAAATATATGTCTAGGCTTGAAAAATCCAGGAGGAATTAATTAATATTACTATTCATTAATTTATACAACTTTCAGAGCAGCCAATTAGCAACCAGCGTAGACTTCGGGAACTCACTGTTAATTAGTGAGCTTTAGAGGTGCTGCTGAGTGTATTTTGTTTCCTTTTCGACAGAGCAAGGCTTTCTGTTTTCCCCGTTTCCTAATTAGCGCATGAATTCTTGAGCTATGGCCCTAAAACAGTTTTGGGATGATTTGCGAACTTTGATCCAATCAATGCATCCTTCAGTGCAAGTGGACGGTTGGGTTTAATTTGAAGAAGTTCACTCAAGTTGCTCCTGAGAGATTGCAATCACGAAAATGGACCAGATGGATGGAAGGAACAACCCAAAAACATAATGCCTCGCGTGGCCGACCTGGAGCCATGAGAACACCGCTTAGCTAGATAGATTTGATATACAACTCAACACAATGTAATATTTGTATGAATATATGAAAAATCAAAGCCCTCTCAAATAATACCTAAGTCTTCATGGTGCTTACCGCTGAATTCTTCTGTGTGCGTTGGCGAATCCCCCTCCCACCGATGACCAGCTCCACTGCTAGACTCCAACCTTGCTGTTGACAAGTGAGTGTGGTTAAATGTTTGTAATATTAATATGAACAAGAGCAGATTAAGGTTTGGAGCTTCTGATGTTTATCACCACGACTACCATAGCATTTAGGGGGCTACTCACCACTAGTTCACATGGGAAAACCTCTTCATCATAGTTGATGAAATCGTTGAGGGTCTCGAAAAACTTGATCATGCAGTCGTCCTCCTTGAGCGTTGCGTACTGTTGAAACGTTTGCTGGATCAACTTCCGTAGCTGCTTTGACTGGATCACAAGCAGGGGAATTAAAAATATTATAATATGTACACTCTGATGAAGGTCTGATCAAGCACCCAGTAGTAAATACAGTAAATACATTCGTGGTTTTGTAGTTGGGATAGCTTACCTTCATGCTGTTAATCAGCTGTGGAGGAAAGAAGAGCTCAAGGCCCACCTCTTTTCTTCATTTGTAAAGGAAAATTCAGAAAAATGAAAATGATTTAAAAAAATATATTGCTACCTGATGAAAACATCATGTTCTTAATGTCCTCTTTGAATGAATGACAAAATTGGTAGTCAAGCTGATACAAGGTGTGTGCAACATTATTCAGTGAGTCTTTTAAAGCGTTTCAATAAATTCAAGGCTCACTATCAATCCATGCAGAGTAATAAGTAAAGGTATGTCACCGAAATTACACTTTCAAGATTAATGGAAATGGAAAAACTTACTCTAGCAGCTCAAAGTTGGACTTCTTCTCGAGACCTTTTGCATTCATGTCTTTGTAGAACCTCCTGAAACAAGAAAAAACATCTCAGCAACATTCTACACAACCAAATGTTCTTCATCCTAAACTACAAGTTACTTTATGACCTAATCTGGACATCAACTATTATTAACCCAAATCACTAACACAGTACATGCCGTATATAACACATGGTCAACCTGTCAAAAACCAACTCCATCAAATCTGTTTTATCACTGCATTTCTTAAACCCAAATTAAAATAAAAGTTTGAGAGTAAAAGATTGAGAACTGCAGTGACTCACCTGATCTCCAAACAACCGAGCTGCAGAGCCATCCCATCACTGACTTTAGAGGCGTGATACTGCATGTAGTCACTACGCACCTGTAGCAAAATCAAAAAGAGAAATCAGTCATACCAACAAATACTACAAAATTACAGGATTATTACACTAATGTAAAAATAATTTAGATATGGTGGAAAAATAAAGATTCACAAAGGTTTAATTGTATTTTTCCACATCCCATCACAGGCTGTTTTCATATTGATAATACTGGGCAACAGCATTTATTTCATATACTACTTAATGCTGAAAGGTGGTGATGACAGACTGCCTACCTGTGTACTGATGCAGTCTTTAGTTAGATATCAACACAAAACCAGTGAAGGAAAGCCACATATCCATTGACACAAAGTTAAAAATAATAAACTACACTGTAGCGTGTTACCTGTTGGTAAAAAAACACTAACGTAGATCTGTCATCTTTGAATTTCTCCAAGAAGTTGACAGGAACGTATCTGATACGAAGGTCATACCTGCATTTGAAAAAGAAAACACCATGCAAGTTAATCAAATGCCGTACTTTAAAATGAACAGATAATGTTCAAACGCTCGTTTCACAGGATCAAATCAGACACAAACGTCCGAGTAACAATCTGTACCTCCACTCAGCTTCCACATGATGGCTCTCGTAGCGTTGCTCCACCTCCCCAACAGTCAGATCCGGATGCAGCCAGTGAAGTTCTTCTGACTTCAGGTGCTTCAGCAGGAGACCGTAGCATCCTGAGTGTTCGATGTTCGGCCCCAATCGACCACAGATCAGAATCGAACGAATGATGGCCTGAACGAGACAGAATGAGGATTTTTATATATCATCAATTTCCAGGCAATCCTTCCTTTTCTTGCACTTTGTGGTTGATACTTGGGCTACCAAATTAAAAGTAAAGTGTAAAAAAAAAAGGTATGTTGTGATTTTTGCCTGTTGCTTATAAGAAAAAAAGATTAGTTGCACACTCAAATACAAAACACAACCTTCAATCTTCCAATACTAATAAAGTATCTCAGATAAACACGATTCACATCTTAATCACGGTCTTCTGACACATCACCTCCCTTCTCTGTGTTTTATTTGGATTACTCTCACCCTAATTTGCCAGGAGCTGTCACATTTAACCAGCTTGAAGTTCTTGCCCAGGTTGTTGTTGGTGCAGAAGCACACTTTGAGGATCTTGACGGGCCCTCCTTCCCCAGGGGGGTTCGATTCGGGGCTGGACTCTGTCACGCTTTGTCTTGGACTGGCCACCTTCCAGGACAGGGTGTCACCGGACATCACCTCATACATTGTCACGAGTGGGTCGGCACCATCATATCATCAACCTTTAGACAGACAAAAGGAAAAAAACTTTAATTAAGATTTAACATGAGTAGTGAAACGTTAGGAGTCCTTAACTGGTTGCAATCTTTAACCCTGAGGTAGACGAATTAAGAAACAAGGAAGAGAAAAAGCCTGTTTCATATAATAAGGTGCTGGTTTTCTAGCGTGTGTTCCAGGTAAAGCAAACGTTTTACCAAGAGAGTACACACTGTTCTGTGACTTGCTTCATCATAGTACTACAGTCATACATCATTTCACATTCATGCCGTGATCTTGTGCCATGTGGTGTCCATGACTCACATCATTTGATTGTGAGATCCGCTGATTACATTCCTTCGTGACGGTGATTGCAAGTGAGGGCTTGAGTGATTCCTAAAGTAGAATTGTGACAGTGTGGAGACTTGTATTATCTTCACCAACAAAGAAAACTCCAAAAAATTCCATCTTCTCCCTGAATGCCAATTTAACTTAAATTTCATTAAATATGCAGAATTGAAAGTTGAACTACCTGTCTAGAGACTGACAGGGACAGGAACAGTGTAGTAAAGCGAAACAACACCTAAATCTGTCCGAAACCAAACAGCATGATGACTAACCAACTTGTGTAGTAACATCTTAGCTGTAGGCCGTTATGCAACCTGTGATGATTCTTCCCACACGCAAGAATCGGAGGTGGAAAAATGTTGCAGGAAAGGAGCTCATCTGTCCTTCCTGAAGAAATAATTTGACATTTTGAGAAGTGTTTGCTTTATAACTGTCAAGATGAAGATTGACAACACTGTCATATTTGTCTGTTCATTATTAACCTAGAGGCAGGGGATGGCTAGCTTAGCTTAGCATAAAGACTGGAAACAGTGGAAACAGCTAGCTCTGCCTGAGGGCAACAATACAGTGCTGCAGGGATTATGTATTTTTGTAGGCCAACTCGGAGACCAACTCGGAAGTTAGGCACATTATGACACCACACAAATGAATACCACTTTTATGATTTATGAAGCATAAATTCAATGGTCAGTAGTAAAAAGTCAAGCTAATAAAGAACTTCACCACGGTCACATGACTTCACATCAACACCACTAAGCTAAAGGTGGACTAGTTTTCACCTTGATAACGTCATGTATCTTAAGCGTGTTAACCAAATACTTTATATCAGGCATCTAACCAAAAACCCATTAAAAAAAAAAAGCATTGACTTTGAGACCCGGGGGAGCAAAAATGCTGACTCATTTCCGGTAATTAGGATTCATTCATGCAGCACTATATATCTGCCTACTCACACCTCTCAATTGTCACTCACTATTTAATATGCTGTATTTTGTTTGTTTAATACGAACATAAACCGAACAGTAACAACAACAATACATGCCGTTATAAAGGGGTGATTTTGGGGCCTAGTGCAGTGACTTCCTGTTGGTTAGTAGAGGTGCTAGTAGGTGGATTTATTTTGTTACCTCTGGACAGAGCCAGGCTAGCTGTTTCCCCTCGTTTCCAGTCTTTGTGCTAAGCTATGCTAACAACTGCTAGCTCCAGCTACACCTTGACCGTACAGGCAGAATCGAGAGTGGTATCAATCTTCTTATCTAACTCTTGGAAATAAGAGCATTCCCCAAAATGTCTATTTTTTTTTTTCAAGACATGAATACCCCCCAGCCAGAGATTCTTCTCCAACCTCTTAGCTTTAAACAAACATGATAACGGACACCATACATCATAAAAAGCTGAGCAAACAGACACAATCACAGGCACAACTACACACCTGGAAACAGCCAACCAAAATGATCTTTTCACTGGGTGAAAAAGCTGAAAGCCTGCACATACTTTGATTAAACTTCTAGCAAAGAGAAGGGCAGCAACCAACTAATGCATTAAATAAAGAAACTAGGAAAAAACCTCCAGATCTGCCCTCACCTTAAAACACCCAAACATAAATCTGTCCACTCCTCACAGTAATATTCTGCCCGATCAATAATCAAACATATGATGGCATGTGAACTCAACAAACAGAGCAAGAGCAGATTATTCTGTTAGTTACCCACCTCACTATAGTGTCCTTCAGAAAAGTGTCATAACCTGTTTTCTCATAAATGCAGCTCCATGCTGTCAGTCTGCTGCGAGGGAGCTGGGCTGTGTTAGTTCCTCGCTGTTGGACGAGGTTGTGTTTTGTTAGCCTGAGGCCATGAATTCCCCAGCAGGGCTGTGTGGGTGTGTTTGTGTGTTAGTGTGTGCGTTAAGTGAGAAAAAGGGAAAGAGAGAGAAGATGAGTGTGCAGCGTGGTCCGGCATGTTTGCACCATCACCTGGGTGTGGGAGGCCTGACAGGAGGGGACTGAGGAGGGTGAAGTTTAAGATTACCTCTTGGATAAAAAACATCCACGGATATACAAATACATTCCTTGGCTCATGCGGGAGAAACAATGAGTCAACCCCAGTGACCGATATACATCCCAGATTGCTACAAATGTTCAGACAGAATAGCAAAATATGCTGTGCAAAAATATTTCTTAGCTATGTAAAAAAAAAAAAAAAACTACAACCAAGTAAGAAATCTTGAAAAAAAAGAAAAGAAAAAAGTCTCGTCTGAGTGATGAATGGTGAAGCTTTGGAGCTGTTGTCTGTGTCACTGTTGAATCCCTGTGACCCTTTGACCTACGGTTTACCTCCGGTAACAAGTGTGTGCGACTTGATTTTCGTCTAGTTTTAATTCTTAACACCTAAACTCTAAAACAAAGAACAATGGGGCATGGAGATAGTCTGCTCAATGAAATGTTTGATTGGAGGATGGAGCTCCATTTAAGCCAATTTCCTTTTGTTTTACTCTTATGTATGCATTTTGATTTTAGAAATATACTATTTGTTGTTAATTTTCCACTGGAGACACATAAATATCACTGAGTAAAATGTAAAATGAACGAGATTAAATCTGTCAAAACGTAGATATATGAACTCAAGTAAGAGTAAGCTGCTTCAAATATGTGTTAGCACTCAGCTAATAAATACATATAAAGAACTAGCAAACCCCAAAAATAGCTCTTTTTTAAAGTGTAACTCTTAGAGGTTTGATTAATACGGGCAATGGTCTGGCATTTACAGTTGCCATCATATGCTCTTTAACAGATATTTATTGAATTAGATAATCATTTTGTAAATATTTTACAGTTTTTTCCACAAGTTATTGTTAAGTTTCTTGTATTTCAGACATTTTACATTTAAGACATAAAAAAGGGTTTGTATATGGTAAAGTAAGATATAAAAAAATCTTGTTATTGCACCAAAACTTAAATGTTAAATGATGCCAAGCCCAGGGCTCTTCTGTTTTTAATGTGGTCATTTGATTTCATCTTGTGAAACGCCACATCACTGATCTCACTCAGGTGGTTATGTTTTCGGACAATAGTCTACAAGGACAGTCTCGTCAACAACAAAAGCTCCAAACTCAAATCCCTGATGGCCACTAAGTCCTTTCTCCAAATAGTTCTTAACAGCTCTCTAGTCTTTTAAAGTGAACAAAAGCGACGCTCTCCAGCCACACAGCGTTGTTGCTTCTCTAACACACCGTCATGCTGGCACTTGAGTTGTTATGGTAACAACTGTTCCAGAGGGAGATTTCTATCGCATACTGAAACCAAGGTGGAGTGAAGTAACTCTTTCTACACTCAGCCACAACAGAAGTTGCAGCGGGAATATTCAGCACCCAAACATTGGTCAAGATCAGGAGTTGTTCCTGCACATTACTGCTGCCATTCTGCCGTTTCTGAACTCTTGTGTTTTGTTAGACTTGTAAAGTATCTAGAAGGTGAATGACAGGGACTGATTCAGGTTGACAGATTGAGACAAACCAGAATGAAATTCCACAGCAGCTGGTGGAGGAATGACAAACTTCAACAAGGCGGCACAAGAGAAAAAATACATTGTTCTGGCTGATATATCAACCGATATGAGCTTGCTGCAGATCAATTTGGGTTGTGTAAATGTCCGGAGGTGCAGCAATGACTCAATTAATAGTGGATCAAAAGAAAATTGTTATTTAAAAGAAGAATACAAGTATTTTTTATGTAAACGAAACAAAGTAACAAGGTTTGAGTTAACATTATAATTTCCATTTTGTTCTCATTGGTGGCACTTGGTGTGTTTTTCGATCTCACTTCCCAGATATCTAATCTGTTTAGCCTTTGTGACATGAATTGTGTTTCTTTTTCTTTGGATTTTCACATCCGTTGTCATCACTCTTGTCTTTGTTTGTTTGGCCATAGTAACTGTTACTCGCCGTACCAGCAGAGAGAAAACAGTAAGCAACTTCACATACAAGTTTGTTTCAGAGCAAGTCTTGCGTAAGCTCCCCCTTCCCCATCTTGAGAACCAACAACTGCTGGCTGATGGAAAATGTGTCACTAACTGTACGCTGCTTGTGATTTTGGCTGTGAATGTCACCACAGAAATTTATTTAAATGATTAATTTTAATTAGAGACAGTGTCACCAGTTTGTTTGTCTACCAGAGAACAATAACAAGCTGACTTTTCAGTTGTGAAATGTCCCACTCAGTATGCATCTTGTTCACAAACGAATATAATATCAAACGTATCTTGACACAAATATTGCTTGTTTGTATGTACAGTAGGCGCATATTATTGGACTTTTTTAAAAAAAAAATATTCAGTATGGCTTGGGCTTAAGTTCCTACACATGTTCATCCTTTGACTGTCTCTCTGCTGGGTCTCTATAAGTAAACTGCATAGTGGTGCAATGGACGACACACTGCTTTTGCCAGAATATGTCATGACTTGCACGCCTGACAGAATTCATATCCATTCCACCAAGAAGTGTCATCAGATGGTGTTCGTGGGCAATTTTAAGAAAACTGACTGCAACAAATTCTCAGAAATCAAGTTACACCCCTACCACCTATCCAACAGTTGTTGTTTGTTTTTTTTAAATCAGACTGTATTTGTCTTTTCAAAAAGTTTATTTGAGAAAAGGTGAAAGAGAGATAAAAACCTTATACCTGCATATATCGACAAATTGTTGAATTAAAGAGTGTGTGCTTATAAAGACAGAGGGGGTGCAGTAGTTCTAGTGAAGCCTAGTTTCCTGGTAGGTGCTTGTCAACACAGGCAGGTATTCAGCAGACAGGCCTGCTCTCTAAACAGTGCTGTGCTGAGGGTCTGCACACAGCACCGTCATGACCCCGGGCACTGGAATGTGGCTCGCTGCTGCTTCACCTGCACAGACTTGCTTTGATTGTGAACAAAGTTATCTCTCTCTCTCTCTGGGGAAAAAAAAAATGGCAGCTAGTTCTTCACATTAAGCCATTATAGTCAACATCATTACCTTGGACAAAATGCAATTATACAAGCTCCAAAGCCAAGTTTGACATTTTGCATGGTCCCACTAACAATGATAATGGGTTTTGTTTTTTTTTAAAAGAAAAAAAAACATGTTTACAGCCGCTTACACAAGCAACCTGAACATTTAGGGTGGTGCAATGGTTTAAATGCAGGACTATATGTTTATTTCGTTCACCTCTAGGAATGTGGGCCAAGCACTGTTAGTTGTGATACCCCTCCTCAGGTGAAGTTGCAAATCCCTCCGCTGAAAATAAACTTGCGCATCTATTAATGGTGTGTCTTACCGGATTCTGGTGTGCTTGCTCTCAGAATAAAAGCTTGTCAGAAGGTGTTATTCCTCTCGGACAGTCCGGGCCTGACAGCTTGACTCTCACACTGAGCAGGTGGCCACTCCCTCACCTGTGCAGCTCTGTGCCTTAAGGTGGGCCCACTTCCTCATTTCACGGACCTCATAAACTGGGAATATGGCGGCCCCACTGCCTTCCTACTTTCCCTGCAAAAAAAAAGTTTTCCAAAGTAAAATATATATATATTTCGTGTCTGTTTGTTTTGCTGAGTCCCGCAGGAGTTCTGGACTTGGACATTTCAAAACATTGCCAGTAGTAAAACGCTCAAAATACGTCGTTTAACTCAAGCTTTTTCTTATAAATAACGACTTTAATAAACACAATAGTTACTTTACCTACTAGTTTAGTTCCGCCTTGAAAGAATATGACACTATGTGTGCATTTAATTTGTATTTTGGTCTTTCGTTTCTTTCTTACCTTAGAAAATGTTGTCCTTATTTATTTTTCAGATGTCTTCACATAACAGTTATTTGCGTTATATTGATGTAATTACACCACCTGAACAACAGATGGCGCTACAAGCTAAACAAAAAAAAAAGGACTGTAAATGCCTGACTTGCCTTTATACTTTACAAGTATCATAAATAATATAATGGATGGGTTGGAAAAAACAAACAGGGTTTTGGGTGTGTCACAGATATTGTCATACTAATTTATTCAGGGAACATCATTTACAGCAAGAATACAGAACAGGACATAATGTATCCAATGCAGACATTAGAGCTAATACATATTATATAAAGAAAAAGAGAAAAACAAAAATAAATTATCTATATCTTATATGATGTACAGTCTTTCCTATACATCTTTTTGTATATGGCCAGAAGTTCCAGATATATTCTAAAAGTTGTGTTTAATACAATGAAGTTTTGTTTTCATACTGGGAATATTCTTGTATGAAGATCATTGCTGTACTTTGAAATTTGGCAGGAAAGGCTCCCTTTTGTTTACATTTCTAGCCCCATAGCAACAGAACCACCAGCTGTGATGTATCCCAAATCTGAAATCTCAGAGTGTAAGAAAACACAAGTACTATTAGTGTTCAAATCCTTCACTTGAATAAAATTTGCGATTTGGGATATATAGTGTAAAAGTAATACATTACAAGTTGAAGTTCTGCATTTGTATCTTACTGAAGGAAAAGTAGGGAAGTAAAATTACAATAATGTACTTTTATCTATTATAATTTCTTATTATTGGATTGCATGTGTATGAAATGTGTAAACAGCAATTAGATGTTGTAGCTCTTTGAGGTGGAGCTAATTCAACCATTTTATATACTTTTGGGTTGTGTAACTCCAAATTCATAGAATTCATAAAGCAGCAAACAACTATTTGCAAACTAAAGATATGCCGGTGTTTGTACTGTCAGTACTGTAAGACTGTGAGCCGTCGTCTCAGCTGTTGCCATGATGAGAGCCCTTGAGAGGCGCTTCCAGTCTGGTGCAATGCACCTTTCACTGATCATATGATTTGATTTGTCAGTAAAATACACTCTTCAGAGTAACAAGTAACTACAGCTGTTAGATACAGCTGTCAAAATGAAGAAAGTAGCATAAAATGTTACCAGTACCTAATATTAAAAGTAAATGTACTCTGTTACTTTTGACCATTGGTATGAACTGCCCAAAGAAGTGACTTGTAAATTAAATGCAATATATTTGTCAATAAACATGTAGCCTGTATGTTCTCAACAGCATATAGGACCAAACATATTCATTAAAAAGGGTCATCTTCATGTAAATCTAAAATGCATTGATTTTTTAGAGTGGCACCTGTAAGTCACTCAGTCATTTCTTTCCCTCCTTGCAGCATCCAGTACAGTTTTCTGTGCCAGAGCAGTTTGGAATAACTGTGCGGAGCAGTGACAGCTGTGATGGAGTTCAAGTCTGGGTCAGAGCGAGACCAAACAACACCCACCATCCAGCAGACCTGGACCAGTGTCAAGGGCAAGAATCCACAACAGGTGCCCCGTCAACCCCGGATTTGTATGCGTTCAGACAGTAGCAGGCACGGGCTGTGCACTGGTAAGCTTTAGCAGTTACAATGGTTTGACTGTGCACCGGGCTCTATGTGATCATTAACACCGACGTTTTGAGACCCCTCTCGTCCACAAACTCCTAAATCCTCAACATCACACCCCCCTCCTCCTCTACTTGTGCCCTCGCTGGGTGTCACCTCCCCGCATTGAGCTGTGCTAGTATTTAGAAACCTAAACTCGGGGCACACAGGTGGCCTTGAGGCACGCAGAATGTTTCTTCTCCGGGGAGTCTGAGGTGTTGAGGGACAAGTATCAGATATGTTATGGCAGCAAAGCGGCTAATAATATGATTCACTGTTATTCTAGTCATCCTGTCATCGTGGTGGGTGTATAACTTGATGATAGAATGGAAAACATTCAAGCAATATCAGACTGCACAGCTATGTTTTGTCTGATGTTTTGTTGATTCTAACTCATGTCCTAAGAGATTTTTTTTAAAGACTTGTTATAGCTGGAGTGACAAGTAGACAAAAAAAATATACTTGAACTGGACATGCACATGGGTGTAATCGTCCAGCAGTAGAGGAAGTACTAGTATTCTATACTGATGATGTAAGAGTATTAGTAAAAGTTAACTATAAGTACATTTATTATCATTAATTTAAGCAAGTAGTTAAGCAGCATTTTTATGTTGTAGCTGGTTGCAGTTCTCTCTTGGTCCACAAGAGTATTTATAGCACAAATGATCTGATGTTGCATAAAATATGGTTTGTCATGTTTAAAAAACCATAATGAATGGCTTTATTCCACCTTGAAGACATTTTGAGGTCGAACCATTTTGACTTATTTTTAGCAGCTGCCCTTTCATGAGGGATAAAGTGTTATAAAAGCTCCGATGACTCCCACTCCTTTCCAAGCATCCCACCCTACTTACCAAAGTCCCCACCCTGAAAACGCACAGTTGACATGGTATGCTTTGATCTTATATGTCCACTCCCCCCCCCCCATCCTCCTACTAACTCATTATAGAAATCTTTGCCCCACCTTATGTCTGTTTAATGATGTCTAGAATATTTATCTTTCCCCTGATGGTCATTAAGTCCACATTCTTTCAGCAGTGACCTCTAAGGTCAAAGCTTTGTTGACATCACTTCTCTGAGTAATGGTTGGCTATGACTCGTCCCAGTTCCACTATTTGCTCGCCTTTTGACTCTTGGGACGGACACCTGCAAGACAAAGAGGTGGGACACCAGAACGCAGGAGGAGAGACGTGAGTTATTTGGTTTAGGTAGCAGGTGTGTAGGTCTTTGGCGTTTATATGAGTTTGTCCTGTAAAGAGGTGGTCATTGAGTCCCTCCAAACTCAGCGGGAGTCCACAGTCCTCATGGAGGTGTGAAGTGGCCCGGGCCAGGAGTGGATTATAAACCTGGCCTGCATTACAATAGAGGTGAGAAGCAGCAGGGGGGGCCCGCATTACAGCTCAGCAAACAAGGCCGAAAAACATCCCATGCATATCCTTGAAGAGGTAGTTTGAATAGAGAACTGTTGTCTAAAATGATATACAATTAAGCCTCCCCGAGGAAAGAATAAAGGGCACAGTGGTGGTTAAATGGTAGTAAAAGCCTAAAGTAACAGCAGGTCATTAAAGACAGGTTAGACTGGTCACACACAGGTTAGACAGGGTTGATAACATCACAAAGCCCCATTTAAAGTTTCACACAAGCTGTTAAATGATGTGGTAATGTGGCGTTAAATGATGGACCTTTTGACTTCATGTAGCTGTTTCTATTATTGAATGGGTGAAATACTAACTTTTAACTTCCAAATTACACAAGAAAACAGATAAATACTGATATTCAGTCAGATTTTCAGTGAAACATAAAGCCTTATCATAGTGACTTATCGCTTTATTGACCCGATACAGGGGAATTTTGAGCAATGAACACAGATGCATAGTAAAGAGTAACTTTACATAAGTAACTCTAAAAAACGTACTATGAGCATCAACAAAACACAAAATGATGTATGAAGAATCACAAAATACACCATATGTGCCAAATTATACTGCGACAAAAAATAGGGTGACTAAACAAGGAAGTTGCAATAAAAACAAGATCCTGTTTTATTATACTTTGTTCGGAAAAAGTAAGACATTAACTGAGATAGTAGAATGTCATTAAGATTTTTGCAGAGCTTTACTAGTTACATTTTGTATGTTGTTTAGACCCAAATGTTTTATCCTTTTGTGTCAATAAAAGTAGGTAACAACACAAGAAAAGTTGATGTGACGGTGACAGAGAAATTTGTCAAAAGCAGCTAAAATATACAGTTTGATCCATTGTTCATAAAATAACAGTGATTAAAGCAGCTTTAATTTAGAAACCAAGCATCGTGTTCAGTTAAATAAGATTTGTAGCGCTGGTCCACAGAAATGACCTGAATGGGGCGTTGATTTTGTTGACCCATATCTTTTTTTTTGTGGGATGGCTCGCACTCAAATGAGGTGTAAATTCCAGGTCACACACCTGTTATAAATGCCTGAATATGAAGTTATTTTTGGTGTGGTAACTCAAACGCTTGCTGCTTACATAAAGACGCCGCCCTTTTCAAAGCTTTATTTTACTTTCCAGTGACACCTCAAGGTCAGTGGGTTTCTCTCAGGTTTGTAGAGTGATGCAAAGTTCAGGGGCTTTTACAGAACTGGGACGCAGAAATAAACTATTTACGTCCAATTAGACTTGACTTTATTTACCTGTCACTCCCATTCTCCCTTTGACTCGAACTAAACGAGGCATTCATGGGATGCCGTCCAGAGTGAGTGTGTTCGGGGAGTGTTGAGACATCTACAAAGGGCAGCGATGGCATGGCTGGCATGCTTCGGCGGATTTCATGAGCGTCAGCTGCCAGTGGCATCAGATGGTGTAATAACGTGACAGAGGTCAATCCTTGCAGGGGTCTACTGAGACACATGATGAGGACAGGAGCGGTCTTCAGCTTAATGGTGGGGAGAGGGGGGTGTTAGGTGGTTTCTATGCGCTGTAGTAAACCGTTAAGACGGTTTATGAGACGTTATTCTAAGGCACTTATAGGCAGGGTTTTTTTAAGGCCTTTTAACATACCATAGAGGAAAAGAAAAAAAAGTTCACTATATATTTTGCCTTTATTAGATAACCATTAGTAGAGAATTGACAGGAGACGAGAGAAGAGTGAAATGGGGGATGAAATGCAACAAAGGTCCTTGGCCAGATGGGAGCAGAGACGCAACAGCTCATTTTTTTGTGTTTCACACACTTTTCTTTAAACCATTGCAACCCAATTCACACTAGGCCTTAAATAGAGAATTTGTGCATAGATGAATGTTCCTGACTGCCAGTTATGCATTACCATATATTATCTTGAATAAGTAAACCAGTTATTCAAAGAGATGTACGTTTGACAAGTCACAACATCAATGCACAGAAAAAAACTTTTTATCCAATGTGACTCTATAGGGTAATTTAGGCAGGTTGTATAGACAAAGCAGTGTGTGGAAGACTCAAAACTGACTAAAAGGGTCAGTTCACCCAAATTAGAAATTACAATTTATGAGGGAGTACTAAAGCAATCTGTATTGGTCGGCTATCCAGAGTAACAGTAAACCTGTATCTGACTGCTTCTGCTGAATTTTTCATACTTAATTCTTTCAATGGTAAAAGTACCAAAACAAAATTCACTGACCTCTATTGTATCGTGGTGGAGGCGGAAATCTCAAAACAAATACCATTCAGATGCAGACACTTTGTATACACATTTTCTATTCTTCCCATGTAAGTAAGAAACTACCTAGGCATGTTAATTAAAACAAAACAAAAAACCCTCTGATAAAATGGTTGAAATCTACTCAGATGTACTGGAGCTATTATGGATTGTAATGTAACCCTGGCCTGTTTACATTAAAAATGTCAATGTGTGTTGGCTCCTGTCCTGTAAAGAAAGAAAGAAACAACAAACTAGAGGCAAAAGAGAAATTATATCTTTCATAATTTGGAGGAACTGACTCTTTAACATTAGGTTACATAATGTGTCCTCAAATATCGTTAACATTGATCATATATTTTAGATTCTAAGTAATATGTGCAAATAAACATGCAAATCAACATGAAACTGAATCACATTTCCTTCAGCTTAAAACCTTGATTATAATTGTACCCACACTAAACGAAGCAAATAGCATTTAAGTGTCATTGAAGCAGGCTTTATTTTCTGTCAGTTTAAAGGCATGAAAGACGGAGCGCAGACAAACATCCACTCATGCTTCCCTTGAAAACCATTTTCTGCACACACACACACACACTCGCACACGCCTGCTTGCACATGCACAAAAACAAACACGCTCCCTCACCACATTCAACCTTGCAGAGAACAGAGGGGGGAGGGGCAAAGAGGGGATGATGTCACCCCTGTAGACAGCTAAGCCGAGGCTTGAGATAATGGTGACATTTCAGGGAAGGTGATGTCATTCTTCCACTGCTACCTCCCCCCTCCTCCCTTTCTTTCCCCTACTGTCCTACCCTTCCCCCCCCCTCCTCCTCTCTCTCCTCATCATCAGTGCAGGTGGCCGGCCAGTCTCTTTGAAACACAGCGCAGAAGAATTAGCTCTTGAATAGGAACTGAGCACGCAGGCACCCCCCCGTGCTGTTCTCATAGCGGTGATGTGTGAGACTCTTAATGTGTGTGGGTGTCATGTGGGTGTCATGTGTTTGGATGTGGGTGGTATGTGTTTTAATATGTGGGTGTGTGTGTGTGTGTGTGTGCGTTTGGAGATAGCTGTGCTTTCTTTCGCCACTGTGTAACTGGCAATTTTTTTTTATGTTGTTAAAGCATTTGTGTGCATCACTTTATGCGTGCTCACGTGCTCGTGGCCTTCATGTCTATGCACGAGCATGAAGATGGGATTTCTGCCCTCCATCCCATTGCCCACTGAGACCAATCAAGCACAGAGCTGCCAGGCTGCAGGGCTGCTTGGCACAGAGTCCCTCGCTGAGCTCCTCACCCTGAGGATCTGCTCATTTAAGGTTTCCCTGACTTCACACAAACCCTTTTTTCCTTCCAGAAACCTATTATATTATGTATTATAGTCAGTGGTTAAGGCTTAAGTATTTTTTATCCGCTCCTCAGCCTTATGCGGGCTGTGAAAATGTGCATGCTTAGGGGTAGTGTTATACAAAGAGGATTCGGAAACAAGACACGTGCAGAACCACATACCTTCAACAAAACAACACATGATTTCTATATGGTATGGCAACTTCACTTTCCAGAAAGTTTAATCCGAAAGATTTACCGGGCATTTGCATATTATGGAGATGTGGTTTAGCCTACTTCAGCACGCTGGGCTGATTGCTTCAGATAGTGGTGCTTCAAAGCCCAGAGGCTGTTGTACCTCTAGTCTCACCGCTGAGCTCGAGGCTGCTCACCAGCAGTATTTTTATCCCTAAAAAACTCACCGCTAGTGCATTGCACTTTCACTCTGCCAAGTTCTGGTTCGCTGTCTTTCTTCCCCTGTCGAAAGGACTCAAAGCAGCGTGTGTGAGCTGTAAACAAGTTCCCACCCCCCACCCACACCGCTACACACACACACACACACACACACACACACACACACACACACACACACACACACACACACACACACACACACACACACACACACATTCAGGCTGTATCTGGGCAAAAAGAGCTTTCTGAAACCATAAGCATCTGTCTTATCATATGATTGCTTTTCGTGTGTCACACACTTGAATCACGGGGCACAGAAGGCTTCCCTTCACACCTAGAGGAAGTCGGCCAGAAACCAGAGCACATGTCACAACCGTAGAAAGAACAACTGTCCACGAATGTGTGCAGAATACGAACATGAGCAATAACAAGGCAGGATGGCTGCTAAACACTGCGGAAATGTAACACATGGCACACTGTTATTCACTCCTTGCAGCACACAAACTGTGGCTGTGAAAATTCAGGATGTAGCAATGTTTCTTTAATTCTGTTGTTATTATTACATCCCTTCGGGTGTAACAATTTAAGACTGATACAGTACACTCGACATCAGCACATTTTTAATTGAAGTTACAGAGGACGCTTGAATTTCATACAGAATATCTTTGGGAATATTAACATGCATGACGAGCTTTCAATGCATTTGAAAGAAAAAGTGCAATGTTTTACACATAGTGATAGTGGGTCGGCTGCAGAATAAGCTTTCTTTACAGCAGAAACTCCTTGTTATTTTGACTTTTTAATGGATACATGTTACGTGAGGTGTCAAAGAGCTAGAGGGTGCTAACTAAAATCATGTGTAGGCATATCAAACACACCTACTCTCACTAATGCATTTTTTTCTGATCTAATTTGACCTGGTTTTAAGATTCCTCACCACTATAGAGAGCGATGCACCTGTATGTACTGGGAGATAAAAGCAAATTACCAAATGATGACATGTCATGTGATGTTTACATGCTAGCTAGTCACGTCATCTGATAAATAAAGCTATCCATCTTCAGGCTGAGGATTCATAGCAACAAAAAAAAAGACATGGGGAAAATATTTACTGTATGAGAGTGAAAGGGAGTTGATATTTCCAAGTGTTGACTGAATGTGAGGGTTAAAACCATTCAGCATGAAGAGCTTTGAGTGGGGGAAGAGCTTTTTTCTGATGTGTAGCGTGCAACAGCTTTTTAATATTATGAGTACTTCCACCTCACAGCATCTCCCCTGGGGACCCTTTTTTCAGTCCTGCAATGCAAAGTTAAGTTGATATACATCATTTTCAGTTTGATTGCCTCACCTGATGTGTGAAAATTGTGTTGGGGGCCAACGGCAAGAAGCATCAATTTTTTAAACCTTAATATACCGCATGTGCTCTCGAGGTATGGCTGGTAAATCATTCATATCTTGGTGGCTTTTTACATATACAGATTTACTTGCTATGGGCCCTGAACCTTGTCCATCACACACGCACACCCACAATTTGACTGAGAATTTGGAGGAAAGGAAAGACATGTACCGTGTGGTGGGAGGTTGTTTTAATTTGCCAAAACAACAAACAGGTGCACTTGCACATGAATTACCGCGTAGCCCTCTTTGGTAAACATACACTCAGATGTAATGACAGATGGCATTCTCAATCCAGGAACGTTCATCTGTGATACACTGGTAATCGTGAACGGAGGGTCCCCCAGGACGCTGTGCTGTCAGCCTGATGGACTCATTAGACACGCGTCAACGTCTATACAGGAGAGGGTCTGTTTCTATCACCCCTGGGCTGTTTATGACACAGTTTCCCCTCCCTGGATGGAAAGTAGAATCACTAATTAAGATGTAGAGACATTCAACGGCACCTGAGGTGTCACTCAGGTACCTACAGTAATACTAAACGCTCTCAGGGTTCCCTTTCTTAGTTCCCCATTAATACGTCGCAGTACAGGTAGAGAGCTGCTGGGTAACTTTCTAGGGAACAGAAACAAAACGGCACAGCTCTTTAACAACTATTCAACTTCATTTATGATATAATTATGATCAATTTAAGAATTTGTTTTAATTGGTCCTTTGATTAGGTTCAGATTAAATGACTTATTAGAAAGTGACAAAAGCCACAGCCTATTTTCTATGACTTGTTAACATTAATAACTGCAGACTTGGTGGCTTTTGAGAATGTGAGGTGGACATTAACAAAGGGTTGTCAGTTTCCTGCCATATGATAGGCCTGCAGCTGTAGATTTTTATATTGTCAATAAACACATACAATTAGTTCCTTTCCAGCTCTGCTAGTGGTCAAACATCCAGTTCATTTCAACTTTCTGGAGTCTTGTCATCCTTGTGTGATTGCCAGGCAACTCGTGGAAACGCCAGGAAATCACTGTGCAAGAAAAAGTCTTGCACATAACCCCTTGTAAAATCACAATGTGCTGTTACTTCACAATAATGATAACTAGTGAGTATTTTGGTGTGCTGGAAGGCTGAATTTGTTACCTTACAACACAGCTAAGCTAGCTGTTTGCCCCTTTTTCCAGACTTTATGCTAAGCTAAGCTAACCAGTTGCTGGCCGTAGATTCTTATTGATCGTACAGACGTGTGAGGTGGTATCGATCTTCTCACGTAACTCTTGGCAAAAAAAAAATCCCAAAATTTAAAACTATGCCTTTAACATAAAATCCACTTATTTTTCCAAACCTTCCTAAATCATTCAAAGCCTAGTAGGCGGATCCTGTGATTACTGTTTTTATTAAACATTTCTGACATTCATTGCTTAGTTGTTGTAGTTAAAATTGAATTGCACATTAATAACTAGTTGTTGTAGTTAAAATTGAATTAGAGTCTGTTTCTATGAATGAATCAAAATAGAGTGTAAAACCAACAAGGTAACACAAACAGAAAAGGTCTGGGTTGCCATCATACTCCTGATATTCCTGGGGGGGTGGGGGATTCCCCCAATCAGACTGACTCATGCAACAGGAATGCTGTGGTGCATCTCCTGTGAACCCCACCTGATTTGTGCACACAGGTTATATTTATGAACTGCAGGTGGCTCCTGAGGGGTCACAGAGGCCACAGAGGAAGACCATAGAAGAGCTGCTTAGGGGATGACATCACTTAACCCTGATGTGTCAACGTCTCGATCACCACATGAGCGGAGGCTGTGTAATGAGATGTGTGTGTGTGTGTGTGTGTGTGTGTGTGCGCATATGCGTGGGAGGTGACCCTGATGTCATTGTTTGCCTTCGCTGCTCCACAAAGTCCTTTCCACCCACCTTAAAGAGGGGGGAAAGTTTTTGGAGCTATTTCCGTCCACCTGCATGCCTCTCCCTTGACTTTTTACTGAGCAAACATAACTTCCCCGGCTAAATTAGGCATAGAACTTCAAAGCAATTGCTGTAAAAGAAAATCCCAGTCTGACAAGGTGTGGGGCTATTCAGGAAAAAGAAGTCTGCTTGTGGATGTTGTGGCAGAGATGAGGTTCACTTTTGGGAATGTTACTGCCCTGTAAGAGCTGTAGGACTAAAAATATAAAAACCTGTACTAAAATGAACACCAAAAGATCACTTTGAAATCAGATTCAAAAAATAGGATGGATTGTGAATGAAAGACCTGCTAATGATCACTTCAAGAAAAGTTGACTTGTTGGTTAAAGATGGCAAACAGCATCTGTTTTAATGAGGTGACTACAGCAAGTAGTGTATTAAACTTCTGGATGTCCAAGAGTAGATGCACATTTGTTCTCATTTCCTCAAAAGAATGTGTGATGGAAATGTAAAGACAAAAGCTTGTCATTTATCTATAATATGATTAAGACACAATTGGAATAATGGAGGGGTACACTTTGCTTCTATGAAGGAGTAAGAAACAGCTCTTAGGAAATCACAAATTTTGTTTGTTTTGTCTATTTTTGTGCAAATTTATGAGCAACTATGTGGCTGTCTGACCTTATCCTGTGCCAGGGGGGACAGTCACACAATGAAGGTCAAAGGTCATATGGTGCATGTGATCTCAGGACTGCAAATCCTCCCGAAGCATTTAAACCACATTTGTGACTTAAGTTGTGGACTTATGGGCTCCAAAGAAGGCTTAATGGATGGCAGGATCTTATATTCAGTCAGTGGGTACGTGATGAGCTACTTATTTCATTGGTGACCCATGTTTATTTAATTCTCTAATAAACATTTTACTGGTTTTACTCCAAAAAAATTGCAGCTTAGTAGAAGCAGGCACCATCTGGATAGCTATACGTCCCTCCATGCCAACAAGCAAGAGACACCTTTGTGTAAAAGACACTGTTATTAAGTGATGGTGTCATCCATAACATAACCCTTTTCATGTGTTGTTTACACGACTTCTTTTGATCCCACACCAGTTGTGCTACCAGACGTGGCGCTGCCGCTTGTAGGGAGGGGTGGGGCACATGCTCATTCAGACAGACTCAGCAGACAATGAACAAAATCATTCAAGGAGCAGTATGCAAAATGAACCATGAAGGTTGCAGCGTGAATGCTACTGAAACGAAACAAGTGTCATTTTTTTGTTCAGTGTTTACTGTGCCGTCTGCCATAAACTGGCTTTATGTGGAGAATGATTTCTAAAAATCATTGCTTATGAGACAAGATGGCTTTCGGGTGTTTTTATTTTATTTTTTATGACATGCATAAAATGTATTCATGACATCCAATGTTATGATGTTATGTTCTGCAGGCTATAGCTCTGACATATGCATCAATGCCATTTTGCAGATACAATGCCACGTGCCTCACAGGAACATACTGTACATTCATCTTTGGCATGGGTAAAAAGACATGTTCAACACTCAAACACTCCTACTTTGCCACAATTTATCTGGCGTCTGATGTAAAAGCCTTTTTGCATCATGTCGTTTTGGGGTAAATGTCAACTTAACTTTGCGGGGCAGAGAAAGTATCCAAAACCTTTTTAACTTTTAAAGGCAACCACACAGGAAATGAGGTCATCTCCTCTGCCGAGTGACTTTGCCGGCTACTGAACACATGACATCATTGTGGGTATGGTTGCGCTTGGCTCCCCTGCAGTGTGTGTGTGTGTGTGTGTGTGTGTGTGTGTGTGTGTGTGTGTGTGTGTGTGTGTGTGTGTGTGTGTGTGTGTGTGTGTGTGTGTGTGTGTGTGTGTGTGTGTGTGTGTGTGTGTGTGTGTGTGTGCGTTTGAAATAATTACATCTTTCTGATGTCACTATGTCATTGACAAACAGAAATACATAACTAAAACACTTCAATATGTTTAATGTATTCTTAGTTATGATCTCATGACTTCTCAGTGCTTCTGTGACTACTATATAATAACACAAAAAAGAGGCAACTACCTATTTTTCAGTATGTGACTCATAGTGTTCTTGTTTTCTTTTGTCTCCGGTAAAACTTTAAATTCTCCATCACAGTTTTTTGCTTCGGAGACAGCTCTACCTATCTCCCAGTCGTAGCACGCGAGACACAGTAAAAAGCTATTTCCGAAGCTGTTCGCTGTGTCCTCAATGCACCCAGATCTGTGCTTCCATTCCTTCACTGCTATAAAGCAGAGGCAGTCATGCTGACAGTTGCCTCCCTTCAAAGCCACTTTAATGGCACGTCAATTCCTGCTTCCCCTGGGACGGTGACTGAGGGAAGATGAGGAGGCTGATTGTGACTGCTGGCTATGGAGGACCAGCCAGCTGCAGCTTCACATCCACTATGCCAAAATCTACTCATCCTCTCTCAAGTAGGCTGAGACATATTCGCCTTTGTGAACCCCTGAATTTAAGGCATAGCTGTCACGACGCTGTCTGAGCGTGTGAGCGCTCCTGGATGATGATCGTTTGATCCGCACAAAAAGGCTCTGGGCACAAGACAATGTCTCCAGCCATTACTGCTAGTTAGGCGCCAACCTGGTGTATTCTATTATAAACTAGGCAGAGGAGAAATCTCTTACAATTAAATAACATCTGCAGTGGGAACTTCTTAATAAATATTTGATGCCTTTTCTTGAACATTTCTAAGACAGGTTCTGAACACAGCTCATGAAAACGACATATTTTATGCTCAAGCCTTGAACGCTGGCGGCATCCTGCCTTGACTAGATTTTATTAATGTGTAGCCCTCCACTCAGGTATGGCATGGCCTGAGGTGAGTCACATACATTTGCCACACTAGCAGTTTGAACCACTTAGGTCCAGACTGAAACGTCTTAATAACATTTGAATTTTAATTAATTTATGACCTCCTCGGGATGAATTCTAAAAACTTTGGTGGTTCCTTTGAGCCCAGCTGAAATTATACAGATTTTTGATTTGATTTTCTTCTAAAAATGTAGATGTATTCAAGATGGAACACCCTAAATGCACATTAATTCATTGAAATACAATAGTTTTATGCACTTAGTTTTATGCACACAGTTTTATGCTTAATTGCTCAATTTGAACAACATTCCAGTTTTCCTTACATGACCACGCCTTGTCCTAAATTTGTCCTGTACCTTGTTCACGTGCAGAACTATTGACATTCCCATCAGCCTTAGCTGTAGTGCTGATTAGTGAATGTCATCATGCTCATAACACTCTGAACTAAGATGGTGTTTAAAGTGTGCTAGAAACAAATCTAAAATAGTTCATCTGAAGTATGTTTTAAAGAATTCTGATTTGATGAGATTTGATGTTGAATCTAGATTGGGTAAACACTATTAAACCGGCTAAACATTAGCATGTTAGCATTGTTATTTTAAACATGTCAGCCTCCATTAAATGCAAAGCACTGCTTGCCTACTTACAGCCTCACAGAACCACTAACATTGCTGTCTACAGTCGAACCCTGCTCTTGTTAATGAAGGGAAATCTTTGTCAAAGCAGTATTTATAGTGTGTCTATATCCTCTCCTTCCCACACACACACACACACACACAGATAATTCAGATCAACCTGTTTATTCCACCGACTGCGAGCAGCAGGAATGTGCGGGTCGTCAAAAGCAGGTGGTCCTGGCCACAGGTGTGTTTGTCAAACTCTCTGCCTGAAATGGAGCCACATCTGTCAAAACAGTACAAGGGTCCCGGTACCATCCTGGCGCACAGCCTGCTAACATCTGCTTCCCATGTGCTGTGTGCAGCAGTGACAGAAAGCTGTGTAAGCCTCAGTCAGTCACCCAATAAAGCAAAGCCCCTGGGAAACGAGGAAGGACGCCAGAGACAGTAAAGACAGTAGAATTAATTTGCAGCTCAGTCATGCAGCCTCCTTCTTTCGTAAATTGACCAGAAAATAGAATTGTGAAGCATAAAATTCCTGAGAGCTAACTGGATCATTTCTTTCCACAAATTTCAGCAAAGCTGCCGCTGAGGGGAACAAAATTGCATTCAACATATTCTAACATATTTGAGGTGTGAAGCATGGTGGGTGTTAGTTAAAATGCTTTGCACCACCACTATAGTGTGCACTGACTGAGATACTGGATAATGGCTGTCTAATTAAGACAAGCTTAAAATTATTCAAAACATGCCCGGGATTGACTCGGTTGTAGCATTAGTATCTGCCTTCCTCTTAGATATTCTCCAGCTCTTTATTTTCAGGAAGACGGTGGAAATCAGGGCTCACGCTGTGTGCATGCTCGGCTTGCTCAAGTGCCACCGCTTTAATGTGAGGAGCTCCTGCGACTGTTGAAATGGGCAGAGTCTGTCCTCAGATCTTCAGAGGCTCCAGTAGATCAGAGGGCGGCTGTCACACCTCCAGGCAATCTTCGGCGGCACAGTGGAGATCCTTCAGAGCCGCTGACCCCCCTGAGATACACCGGGGCTGCCCAGGAAGCTGCACAAGTGAAAGAGATTTCAAAGAAAGAAGCAGCTGCGCAATTGATTTTGGTTGCTGTATCTTTAAACCATGTCAGAGAGGTGATGTTGTGGAATTCTAGCAGGTCTTTTATGTCTGCTAATCCAGGAAGGGATAATTGATTTGGTTGATAAATGATTTTTTGGGGAAAAGTTGCTATGTAGGTCAGAGCTGCATACATAAACGAGAGGCAATTAAAGCTACTAAGTTCCCAACATTTGTATAATTTAGAAATTCTTTTTCCACGAGGAGTACATCCAGTTTTTAATTATACCCCATTAACAACCATGCAGCTAGTGTGTCAAGATGATAAGAACAAGGCTGAGCAGTATTTGGAAGATTTGTAGCTGACATTGTGGACCTCTTTTTAATAAGAATGAATACTGCATATGTTAATCCCTTCCTTGGCATTTCCTGCTCAAGTAATTATTTGCATGATAATACTACATCCTGTGGAATCCAAACTAGGAGGAAGTGTGTGTCAGTGTTTGGAGGAAGCGAGAGGATTTTGCTGTCTATTCACAGACCTGTCCAACATCTTTCATTTTTTCTTCTCTTTCTGACAGCTTTTTCCGGCGCCGGTGATGTGCTTAAAATGCTAAACGCACACAGTTTTCATGGAGACAATACCTCTATGCTTTATTTCCTGAAATTAATTCTTCCCGGCTGTGAAGACCGGCTTGGTGCTCTGCTGTATCCAATTAGCTTCACACACCGACAGCAGAGGCGATCCTCCACAGGCCAAACAAAAAAAGAAGAAAAAGTTGAATAGGTCATTTCACGGATGAGCACAGCGTACGACTGATCCCCCCCAGAAACCCAAGTATATGTAAATCCTTATAGCTTGGAGAGATGACGTAGTGCAAAAAAACACAATCTTCAAAATCATGACACATATCGGCTCCTGAGAATCGCCTCGTCTGGTGAAACACGGTTCTATGTATTGAAAGGGAGGATTTACGGGCCCCTTAAACGCAACGTTAAATTAGGTGAGTCATCAGATGCTCGGGGCCATTTGGAAAGGCCCCTCAAGGGTTGTTTGTCTTGAAGTCATCCCCTCTGACATTAATGAGGCCTTGGCAAAGAGAAAAACTAAGATTGCCGACCTTTAACAAGTTAGATAAAGGTCTGCACGGGGAAAAAAAGAGTGCTGACCCTGTTACAGCAAGGTCTGCAGAATTTCTTAAGGTGCTGACAGATCAAACCTTCTGATGTCTGATTTGTTTTATGATATAGGGCTTGCTAGGGTTCCTTTCATCTCAACCGTACAAACCATGTAGACTGTGCTCAGCTCCCATGAGCTCATATTCATCTTGACTATAGGTACATGGTAAAAGCTCATATCTAAGATTTTACAAAAGTACATTTCCCTATGAGAGATCGTCCTGTGATGACTGCTTAATGGAGTGTGATCTTTATCTCGTAATTCCTCGGGCTACCAAAGACCCAGGGGACTAAAAGTCGGCTTATATACAACAGAGCATGCATACTGACTAACTCAAATGCATATGCACACCTTTAAACACACATATTGCAGAAGGGCAAAGCTAACAATAAAGAGTAAAAAAGTCCTGTTTTTATCCAGAGGCTGTTGTCAGTGTAAGAACTAATAAAGGATTATCTTATCTTATCTTATCTTAAATAGTTCAACATTCATGCCAAGAGTTAGATGAGAAGAGCAATACCACTCTCATGTCCGCTCAATATGAAACTAAGACCAGCAGCCGTTTAGCTTAGCTAAGAAGATGAAAGCAAAATGTTGAACTATTCCCTTAAATTACTCTTATACACCAGTTCATCTGGTAGACCTAACTAAAACTTACGCAGAGTTACAAAACTTTGTAAAGGCGTGTTCAGACAGAAAGCGGACCGTGTCTTTGCCTTGCGTCATGCATGTGAATTTGGCTGCTGGACCGTTTTTGTTTTTTGTTTATTCGCCCCAAAGCAGCAACTGTACAGACGTTAGCTGTAAGCTAGCTAACAGTATTCACATTGATGGTATCTGTGTGTTTGCGTTCAGCTTAGCCTCTGACTGATTTAAGAACTCAGCTTGAACTCCAGTTCTGACTGTTATTTCCCTCCAGTCTCAACTGGAGAAACATTTGGTAAACTGCAGTTTTGTTTGACTAATGCATATATCCTCTGCATCACACATAGTGAGGGTTGAATACAGTTATAAACTACTGCCTCATCGGCGAAAAGTTTGAAAACAACAAACGATCACAATTTGAAATGAAAACATTCAGTGAAGAATAAACAACACAGTGCAGCATTTATTGTTAATAGCGAAAATAAATTCTCTAATATGGATTCAGTCTATCTTCCAACACCAAGTAAACTAATTTGTTAAGGGGCTACGAGCAATTTCTGTGTTGGCTGGTAATGTTGTTTTTACTAATCATAGCTGTATAATGTTCCTGCCTGAGTGAGTTTTTGCCTGCAGTTATGTTAAATTAGGCAGTATGCATGGCATGCTCGATTCGCAGAATTATTCGAGTCCTTCTCTCCCCCAACTCATTAACTATTCAATGTGAACTCCTGATCCTGCGGGGTATTGACATTAATTCCCCACACTATCGGAGCAAGCAGTTTGAAACACTGCGAACCTCGCCCGGGCTGCCTTCAAAAGCGAAGTTTTTCAAAACAAACTAACCATTTTGCTTTATTTGTGTGGTGCAACCTGCCCGGAGAAACAGCCCCTGTCAAACGCTGCATTATTAAGGGGGAAAGCTAATTACGCCTTTCACTGGCCCGTGTCCATTACAAGCAACACGATAACAAGCTCATCAGCCGCATCGACAGCAAGAGCACTTGTGTTGTTTAACAAGTTGTTGATGACAAGCTTTTAATCCCGCGCTGACATGATGAGGTAGACTTGTTACTAGGATCTCGTTCTGCTCCTGCCTGTCTAAACCAATCCCATTTCAGCTGCGCAGTCTCTGCCTTGACCTTGGGCAGCAGATATCCTCGAGGGCAGGGCGGCCACTGTGGAAGTTGAACGAACTGGCTGAAGGTGGAGGAAACGGAGGAGCTATTGCTGAGGCAGGCAGAGAAATGTATGAATGACTGCAAAGAAGAGAGCATGTAGCCAATCAGAACAAAGAGGAAATATGTGAGCCAATCAGGTAAAGCTCTCCTCTTCTCCCTCCAGCGTCTCCCTGACTTCTTCTCCTGACTGTTACCAGGTCACAGCGCCTGCCCGCGCCTCTGAATAATCTGTTTCATTGGGTCAGTGTGCCTCTCACAACGCGCCTGACTGGCTGGTCGGGCATACGCGGTTGCTAGGGATCTGGGCCAATCAGAGCGAGGCGGAAGCTTCACCCCCCCCAACCCTACGGTTTCTAGGCAAGTTTCACGTGCTGTAGATGTTTTGGCGGGAGAGCGAGAGAGAGCTAGAGCGGGAGGGGCGGCTGTAGGGTGAAGTGGAGCATGTGATTGTTGAGTGCGTGTGTGTGAGAGAGGAAGAGCGGGTGTGTGTATGTACATGTGCAATTGGAGTGTGCATGTTTTGCGAGCGCGTGTTCATTTTGCCCTGCCTCTTGCTTTCTGATGCAACATCGAACTGTGTCTCCTGGGCTACTAGGGGACCTTGTTATGTTTTTTTTTTTTTTTTTTTTTTCTTCCTGTCCTCGCAGGAAACGAGAACCAATTGCTGTGCTGTTGCCATCGGAGCGGGGAGGTTTGTTTTCCCTCCACTTTCATCCCTGGTACCTCCCCGTCGACAGTTACCGTAGAAACAAGAGCAACTCCAACTCTATTTCCATCCATGTCTCCTTCCTTCAATGATTTAGCGTTGCTTTCTTTTTTTAATCCACTGCACAGCACCTACCTACCAACACTTTAGCAGCCAATGAAGTATTCAGAAAATGGTATGACATCTCTCAGAAAGGAACTGTATAAAAGCAGAGATGAAGAAGCGCAGAAGCACACGCTGAGGTACATCTTGTACAGTGCCGCTTGAACTTTTGAGCTGTCTTAGGTCAAGACATGTCAAGATAGCAAGGTAAAAAGATTAACTTTTGTGTATTTCTTAGGAAAGCTGGGTATCCCCAACCCTAAAAAACAAACTCAGACATATCTTTCGCCAGCATTTTATCTCCTCCGACCCCCTTGAACTCTCTGTTAACAGCACTATCCGAATAGGGCTACCCAAAATCCCATTATTGCCACTTGAGTGCACACGGAGTTACAAGGAATTAAACTGGAGAGCAGCAAGTGAGTGGACAGACGGCCACTGTGTGCGTCCACTTCATTCTTCCTCAAAACAAGGAATGGGTTGAGCGACCTCAAAATGGCACGCTCACTTATCTCTCATTGCCACAAACTCCAGCACTTATTTTGAGAGCTAATTCTTATGTTTAAAATGGATAGAAAGGAAACTGATTTTTTGTGTCTTTATCTCCTTGTAAGAGGATAGTTGGTTTATTACAACTCGTTTCTTATTTTCATAGTTTTGGCCCCGATTTTTATTGCTATGAATAATATTGCACTCATCACGCTCAATTGTTGAGATATGAAAAGACAGCAACATTGCACTGAAAGTCAGACTAACAACAAAACACGCCTATCCACCACCATGTTGTCCACCACATTCTCACTTTGAGCCTTGCCAAATAAAGGGTTCACTACTTCCTGCATTAACACTGAAAATGAATACATTAAATGTAAATTGAGGGGTGGGAAATCATCAAATATGGACGTAATTATTGAGATACAAGGTTGGGTTATAAAGACAGGAAGGAAAACCCATATTAAACTGTACCAGTAATCATACCAAACCATCAACATCCATCTATATAACAACTTCCTGGTTCAAAGTTGCACACACAGTTTTTCTATCTAATTAAAAGATCATTACCGATAGTTCAATTTTTCTAACTTTCTGTTTCCCTCCAAAACCGGTTTGAATAATCCGGTTTGTTTACAACCTGTCTGATTATCTGGTTGCTTGTGATTTTTGCCCCACCAGAGAGAAGTTCCCACGTTCTAATGTCAAGATTTACACTGCTGAGTAAAGTGATATCTTAAGATTACAAGTAAACTATGACCAAACTGGCCAAAACTATGAAAATGAGAGTATTTATTCCCCAAATTATCCTTTAACTTCCCAAAGATACATGATTTTACATTTCTGCTCCTCAGTTTTGAAATATGGTGGTTTGTTGAAGAGCACTTTAACACTGGTAATATATATATATATTTTTTCAGGTCCCATTTTAACTGCGCGGCCAACCTCAAAGCTCTGTTAGAGCAGTTTTGATGAGAGAAATCATAAATATGTCTATGAAGAATCTTTGTCATATGATTTATAAGATTTCTAAGGCATAACAAGGCAATCAGTTCTGGATGATAAAGTGTTGCAGCCTGTTGAATTGTCTCACCAAACCAGTCTTGTTGCCTCACAACTCACGATAATGATTTGGGCAAACTGTTAACAATGTAAAAACAATTGGATGTTTGAACTGTTTTCGATGTTGCACAGGAATCATCAGGCTTCCAGTCTGCCTGACAAATGGTTTGTTTACCGCCTGAGCTGCTGCTGCTGCTCAGTAATCATTAAGCGTTCATTTATTTCAACTTGCCATCGCAGCTGGAAACATGACAAACTGAAAGACACAATGCCACAAATTCATTTTCCACACAACGCCTCATTTCAAAACATACCCGGCATTATTTCTGTCCATGGCATTAAAGTGGTGTCAAAAAAAACGCATAATGGTTAGGGTTTCCCTCGGGTGGTTCTGGGCTTCAAATGTGTTACCTTTGGATGAACTCCGTGGGAGCCGCGTTCATTGGCTGAGCCCCTGCTGTACCTGTGGTTAAAATCGAGAGGTGTTGACAGAACAGACAGAAGGAGGAGGGGTTGGAGGCGGACAGAGGTTTCCAATATCCTGTGAAAACTTGCCATCTCTGTCACGTACTTTCACTATCAATTTATGGGAAAAAACACCCTCTCCAAAACAGGGATTTGGGTAGATAATTAAATGGCAAGGGGAACTAAACCATGAAATTGTGATGCGAAAGTGCATGGAGTACAAGCGCAAACACTGATGGAGTTGTTTGGGTGTGGAACGGATTGAAGATTGAAGACAAAGCGTCTGGACGTCAGGCACCATTAGGGAAAAAGCCACAAAGCAAATTGTATCATTATGCAGTGAACTTTGAAATATTTCAACATCCAGAGCCTTATCACCTCTTCTGGCAGCACGTAGTCAGAAATAACTCACTGAGGATAATTTTTGACTTCCTCGCTGGGGAAAAAATTGCTGGAATACAAAAATGGGCTGGGACACATTGTCTGCCGCTGCAGCTGACACATTAGAGGTACTGGAAGTTTCAGTTTAGATGACAAGTTCTGAGTTCAGCGCCGACACAAAGGCTGTTTTTCCGTCTTCAAAGGGGTTGAAGCAGCACGCTTGAAAGTAAAAGAATGCAAATGACTTAAAAACAGTGGATGAGATTGCACAATGTGTGACGTTTGTGTTTCTGAATCTCTTGCATTGACAGCGCATCGTGTTATGTTCTCTGCCAAAACAGAGGAAAAAAAAAATATCTGATTTGCAACACAAATGTGGTACACGGATCCGTGTTCAAAGAAACAACAAGACTTCACCAAACTGCAGTTTAACTTATGAAAAACGACTGCGTACCCCGGGGTCCATTGACAGGGGGGATAACTGAATGTGATTGAAACGCACTATACTTGGAGCTATTGTTTGGGAACATTAATTAGTTATTGATAAAGGGAACTCGGGGGAGAAAAAAAACCATGAACCGCTAATCACAGTTCGATTGTTTTTTGTTTTGTTTCCGTGTTTTTCAAATGCATCACACAATGGACTAATTAATTTTGTTCCACCTTTGAAAAGTTGTTTTAAATGACTAAGTAGCACATCAAACTGTTTTAAACTTTTTTATCCCAGTGTTTATTTGTTTTCATTCAGCTTCAGATCCAGTAGTTTATTCTTCAAAAGGGGCTTTAGTAATGAGGACTTTTTTGTATTTTTTTCACGGATGAAATAGTATAGTATTTGCTGCCAACATTAAACTGTTGACACATCTGTAATTCTTCATGTTACAGCTTGGAAATACAAATACTATCAGAGTTTAAATACTAGTACCATTGGGTCAAAATGCAGTTGAAAAAGCATCAATATTTATTCAAGCAATAATTGAGTTGGTCTACATTTCTATTTTTATTCTTTATTTTAAATGCAACATTCAAATGGTATTTAACACTTGTTAGGGTGTGGCGATTTAGCAAAATAGCAGAAAATGGTGTTATTATTGTTCATTCCTATGCATGCAATGCTTGAATGTTCAGCAAAAAAACAACAACCATGTGATCTCTTCTTCCAAATTTTAGGGTGGGGTCTCTCTCGCTGCAGGATTGGAGTTGGTGGGGGTTGGTGTGGATGGGGGGTTGGGAGCCGTCAGGCTGCAGCTTAAACAAGGCTGAGCAGGGGTTGTTTGCTGGTCTGCCAGTAAACTGAGCACCGGAATGCTGTCAAAAGTTGAGAAAATCACACTTAACACCTAACCAGCTGTACAATGAATGAGCAGGACAGTGTGAAAACATAACATCCTGCATGGGCTGACCAACCAGCCAGGCAAAAGTAACAGCCTGTGCTTTCATCCAGAAAATGTCTCCTGGGAAAAAATCTGACTCATACGATGGATCAAATAGTCTCACTCTTCTTGACTGGCTGTTTTGAACTCAGTAACCCCTTTTCGCAGATAAGGCTTGATTTCACTGTACTTTTTTTTCTTCCTCTTTTGAATGATGCCACGGATAGGCGTGCCCCCCCCCCACCATGCAATGAGGGTCACCAGCCACGGCTGCTGTTTAGTCCACTGTCACAGTGCATCAATCAGACACAATGTTTAACAATGGATGCCCTCAGGGGCTGGACTTAAAGTGGCTCTATGCTTATATCAATACAGTGTTGTCAAGCCATTACCAAGCCAGGATGCATTTATGAATCCTACTATATTATGCTATGCTACGTTATGTTATGTTATGTTGTGTTGTGCTATCCTTTGCTATGCTAAGCTATACTATTTTATGTTGTTTTATGTAATGTAATGTTATGTTATGTTGTGTTGTGCTATCCTTTGCTATGCTAAGCTATGTTATTTTATGTTGTTTTATGAAATGTTGTTATGTTGTGTTGTGTTATGCTATCCTTTGCTATGCTATGCTATGTTATGTTTTACAATGCTATGTTATGTTGTGTTGTGTTATGCTATCCTTTGCTATGCTAAGTTATTTTATGTTGTTTTATGTAATGTAATGTTATGCTGTGTTGTGTTGTGCTATCCTTTGCTATGCTAAGCTATGTTTTACAATGTTATGTTATGTTGTGTTGTGTTATGCTATCCTTTGCTATGCTATGTTATGTTATGTCATGTTATACATTCAAACTTGACATAAATACAAGTACAACCGTACTACCAGCAATATGTATTCAATATTTGTTCAAAGTAAAAGCATAATTAAGCGCCTGTGAAGAGGGTAATATCATAGTGATACAATATTATCGGTGTCAGATACAAAAACAGCATTTTCCTTTCATAGTTGGTCAAAGTGGAGATTATTTTAACTACATATATTATATATGTTAATATTCATGTGTTATATGTCAAAATTGCACTTAAATACAGCACAGTACTTGAATTAATGTTTTGTACATTATGTCTCTCAAATAATGTTAGCATGACACATGTTTAAACATAAAAACATATAATAGCATGTCATATAATAGGACGCTGACAGAGAATTGTTGCCATGACAGTAGGCTACACAACTCATCATCACACCGACAGCAGCAGTAACTGGGTGGCTGCAATCACTTCATCCAGCAGCAGCTCCCAATCAGCTGAGCAGAGCTCTGAAAGCAGTCACATGTCTGATCTGGGTTTGTGTTTTTCCCCCTCCACGTGTCAAGATACACGGAGCAGGAGGCGGGACCAAAACAAACCCTCTGATTGGTCCAGCGCCGGCCGGGAGGAGGAGCGTTCTCTTAAAGGGCCAGACACGATATTGTTCCTCAAAAAAAACAAAAACAATACAAGCATGAACTCAACATCTCATGTATATAAACCAGTGAAAATATGAACCAGCTTTTAATATTTATATTTTAAAAGCTGTAGTTATTTGGCATATCAGATCATATAATGATCTGGCAAAAAAAATAACATTTACCCATAATGAGTCTTATTTATAAATGCACTACCCTACATTAAGTATACATTTTAAGTAGTTTTATTTGAGTAGGACTATTTCTACTTGGTTTATTTTGGTTAGAAAATATGTGCTTATGTGAGATATATAATTGTATTTGCTAAGAAGTGGGCGGTTCCCAGTTAATCGGGGCGGACCTTTTTTTTTTTTTTTTTTTTTTTTTTTTTTTTTACACAGGGCAAAAAAACAACCCCGCTGCAGTCAGCAAACATGTATGAGCGGCTGTGATGCAGAGAGGGATACACGTCGCTTCACCACAGTCCGGAGAACACAAGGTAACGGCGCGTTGTCAAGATACCACCGGTCTCAACGGAAAGCGGGTGTGCAGGCGGTGAGTGTAACGGTCGTTGTTTTTTTTCAAATTTTCAAAAAAAAGAGAGAAAAGCGTTCCATTGCAGCGTCGCGACGCTGTTTTTTTTTTTTTTTTTTTTTTTTTATAAATGGTGATTTGTCAACAACTGCCCGGGCGGCGGCTCGGGCATGCCCGGGCAGAGACGGGAGCGTTACCGGAGAGTTGGCATACGGTCACGGGAGATCACAGATCATTAACTCAAAAGCGCAGCACATAAAACACATAAAATGGCTTTTTTGTTGTTTTTATATATAATGTAATAAATGTCTGTTTTCTCGGCTGTGTTTGTTTTGGGGGAAGAGTTTTATTCCATAATTCCAGCTGGGTGGCATCATGTGTCAGGGTCCTGTGTAAACGGGATTCAGCGGTGTTCCGCGGCGACCTGCACCGGGCATTGCGCTTCCTAATGCGGGTAAAGATGCAGCAGGTCCCCGGTGGTCCTCCGGAGCCCACTTTATGAACGATTTGAAACAAAGTTTTTTTTTTTTTTTTTTTTTTTCTTCTTCTCCAACTGTGTTAAGGATACTTTTTTGCATCTCATTGGCTACTATTCACCATTCAGATACATTTAGCTGGATCTCTGGATTGGATTTAACTGGCTCTTGTGCCCTTGTTTCCAGAAATGGCTTAAATAGCAGTCTTAAATACTTTATTGGAGCCTGTCACCACCACATTAATATCTGCGGGACATGCATCCCTAGGTACATGAAGGCAGTAGGATAAATAGCAGCAGAGCTCACCTTGAGTTCACCCCCACCCTGAGTGGTGCATGGAGGAGAGCCTGCTGCACAGATGGTGCAGCAGAGGGAGCCACTTTCTGCAGCAGCTTTGAGCCTCTGACCAGCCCTGTGGTGGCTGCCAGGCCTCCCTGCAGCCCCAGGCAGTGTGTGTAGCAGTGTGTGCGTGTGTGTATGTGTGCTATGTCTTTCTGTGTGTCTCCCTGTCTGTGTTTGTTTTTTTTATGTGTCTGACACTGTGGTAATCTTGCCAGTCCTCTGTTTACTGCCAGGGGAAATTTCAAGACAGGGCTTGCATTGCCAATGAAACACAACACAAGTGCATAATTGATGTCAGTGAAACTTGTGGAACAGTTGCATAAAAGCTCCTACTGCTTGCATAGCATTAATTAATTTGCTAATGAATTTGCCTGGAGGTGAAGTTAATGCAGAGTAGGGCTGTTTTGAATTTCTGTAATGCACAACTAATTAATCTGCAGTGACCAAATGGACTGATTTCACTAGAAATGCCCTGGGAATAAAGGAGGCCTGAGGATGTGTGGGTCAATCGTATGCTTATTTGTTTTCCAAAAAAACTGACAGTCCCGATTCAGAGACTTGCATCTTCCGCTGTAATAATGAGGCCTGGATAATGGGACAAGTCAGTGTTTTTCCACAGTTCAAAATGTTATTTCCTCATTTGACTCCAAACGATATGACATCATGCACAGGGACACTTTCACAAAGAAATATCCGAATGCTGCCACCTCACTCAGTAAACACAATTCCAGTATATCCAGTTTCAACTTTTGGATTTGACAGTCAACCCAGCCTATTCATCTCCACTCACACAACAAAAGAAAAAAAGACTGGGCACCCTTGACAGAAAGATGGAACACTAGTTCAGATTGTGGCATGTGGCCAAGAGGAAGAGAGTGTGAGTGTTTGTGTTGAGCGCCCACAGTTGAGGATGGACTGAAACTCGTTATCTCCCTCATGAAACGGCTGCTGCTGCACAGCACATGACAGTCTAGCCAGGACTTTGGTTTCACTGAGGTTTCACTCACAAACCATCCGCTTGTTGTGTGTGTGTGTGTGTGTGTGTGTGTGTGTGTGTGTGTGTGTGTGTGTGTGTGTGTGTGTGTGTGTGTGTGTGTGTGTGTGTGTGTGTGTGTGGTGAAGACAGGCAGCTATCCAGTGATTGTGTGGTTTAGAGAGAGAGGGGGGATAACGAGCATAGGTATTAATGTTGAGCTGAGGAATTGTGCAGGAGGTAGCAAATCTTCTGACTGTGACTTTGCTCTGTGGCACAATGTTCCAGATTAAGGTAATTTTGGGGGGTTGGCAGGAACAGTCAGATAAAATACATTTTCTGTGGTAGGGTGGCAGATTTGGAGTAGCATTTTTAGCTGCCAACTGGCTCCCCCCTACACAGGGTGTTTCCATACGTTTGGGTCCTGTTGCTACTCAACACTATTTTACAAGACATGATCTTGTATGTTTACATTGGCGGATCCATCTGTGCCTCAGAGAGTACAGAGAGTATCCATCTCTGCTTGTTTGTTTTCAGTCTTACCTCACACAACATTAGCCTATTACGAGGCAATATAATGACTAATGATTTGTTTTCATTTAATGTAGACAGGCTGAGATCATTTTCCAGAGGGCAACGTTTCAACTGATAACAGGATGATATTTGGCACTTTTTGTTTGGCCTTGAAACAAATCGCACCCAAATGACCTGCCAGCTAAAGATCCTACACACACATGAGACAAACACAGTCCTACAAATGCCGACTTTTACATCAACACCACCAAAACACTTTCAAACACTCATACTTATCATGTCATTCTAAAGTTTCCCCTTCTCCTCTCCAGGGAGTTTACCGCTGAGGCGTCGGATGGATGATGAGGAGGAGGACATGTCACGGCCCATCTCGCAGCTCTGGGGAACGCCCTTCAGGGACGGCAAATACGAAGACCGCGCCACACAGATCGCAACTGGACAGGCGCTCGCTGCCGTCACCGCCGCCGTGCCCACGTCACAGAACCACAACAACAACAGCATCATCGGCATCAACACGATGCCTTGCAGCTTGCGCCGGCAGCCTCGCATACCCTTTTATGGTAAGGACGGGTGAGATGATGCGAGCCTGATGAAAGTGATGTGGGGTTACGATTTTAGAGTGTTCTAGTGCAACCTTACATTATTAGTCATTACTTTTTCTCCTGCAGGTTACTCATTTGGAACCTACCTCTATGACCCAAGTGATAAAAACTGTCAGTCTGAGAGCAGGGAGGCGGGTGTTTTCTTTGTTCTTGGGCTATTCGACAAACTGAATTCAATTTAGGATTATCACTAAAAAACAGACAAGCTTCGAAAATTGTTTTCCTTGTAACTGGGAGATTCCCCATGTCCTATAATACGCACGTTGAGATACTTGAGAAACACTCCACTCTAACCAAACTGCCCGTTTCTGTTTAGATTATCATTCATCTTTACTAATACTATATAAATATACTGTCAACCATAATCTGATAAATGAATTGCATTCCAGCCAGTTTCTTTTTTGGGGTTTTTAATGAAAAACACTGACTTCATACATACATAAAGACACATACCGACACTAATATGACCGTCACTTTTAATTCAATATGGTTTTCCCATCTATAATCAAATCAGTGTGACCCTTAATTTAATTGAACAAATGTTGAAGTAGAGTGTTGTTTGTTTGTCGACTCAGTGTCAGTGTGTGAGACGCACATATTGTTCTGGGTTTAAAGTCACCAATACATAAACTGTTATTACCTTGTCGTTCGTAGTAATCTACCCACTAATAGATGTCATGCACTTGGCCCCGTGCCATTTCTTCTCCCAATTAAAGTCCAGGGCGCTCAGTTTCTTGAAGGTATTACGATCCTCTGTGAGATAGAATAGCAGGGCATTCTGCACACATGATAAACATAAAATACGTGTCATCCCTCCAAGTGGCCTGACGGCAGCAGTGCATGCTAGAGGCAATGAGTAAACTCAGTGACACAACAGAGCGGTAGCAGTTCAGCGAGGCCGTTGTTGATTTAATAGGGTGTTTGAATTTCCCACCTACCAACGCTCTCCCTCTTTCTTGTTTTGTGGACTCTTGAGTTGTGCTTTGAGTACCTACCTTGTTATTTGTCCACCTGAGAAGATCTGATAAAAACCTGTTTGTTTGAGAAAGCACTATAACAGCAGTGTAAAATAAATACTCTTTATCTGACTCAGCTGGTCAGACACAGCTGTGTTTGAGGCCATTAATAGTAATCAAGATCCTTTGTCTTATCTTAAGACTGTAGAGTGTTTTCTGAGGTTTTACGCTGTCTCAGCTAAAATTAAAAAAGAGAAAAAATGAGTGGTTTAACTGAACTGCCATCAGCTATGTCTCTTAGCCTTATATTCAACTTGGCTCTGACACTGACAAAAGCCTCTTGGTATTTTAGGGATCCAACAACAACACAAGTTTTTAAGAAGCTTGATGTTTTCGTTTTAGGCAACGCTGGATTACGCTCGCATTTCCCCGCTCAGTTTGAGCCCATGGAGGACCGGGGAGAGAGCCAGATTGAAGAGGAGGAGGAGGAGGGCGGAGGGGAGGAAGATGACAGGATGGCAGAGAGGCCCGAGGAGCAGGCAGGGGTGAGCGTGGAGGCGCAAATCGGTCGCAAGCTTCGGGAGATCGGAGACAAGTTCCAACAGGATCACGTTGAACTGGTAAGCCCCACTCCCAAGCAGTGAAATGGACCGCTAAATGACTCGCCACTGCCGTCAAAGTGTAACCAATATGAACACAAGTGGACTTACATTGCCTCAAAGAAGAAGTGGATATTGCATAAATGCCTGCTGGTGCATATCACAAGACAAGTCAGCAGCAGCAGGCTAGGACTTAATCTATACGTTGTTGACTTGAGACAAAAAAAAGTTTGCGTTTGTGTCTTACGTGTGAACGATGTATGCGTGTCAGCTTTTACTTGATTAGAGACACAAGTCAAAGCTACCTTGTGCCAATTTGTGGCTCACTCTCGGGCAGAATGGGGCAGAACATGTTGCCAGCTAGGTTTGCCACAAACCGCTGTTGATAAAAATAGCTTCCGAGGGGATTCGACCACTTTCTTGGCCACACTGAAGGAAAAGTCCTAAATCACTAATACAGCACGATTTAGTAACTTCGTGCAGGATTCCAAAACTACAAAAATAACATGTATTCAGTCAGTATCCTGGCTGCAAGGAATACATTGTGACGGGAGATAATTCGTCCCTTTCAATATCTAAATATTGACTCTTATTTTCGGGCCCTTTACGCCAAGGTCATTGGGTTTTTTTTTTTCTATACTTTCTATACTAAAACAGTACTTCAGTCTGAGCAGAGAGTTATAAACTACGTTAATACCATGTGATTACAGCCGATATAAATATTAAGGTTAGTTTCCTGGTCTACAAAGATAGAAAAAAAATGAACAAAATAAGTGAAATTATTTCCCTCATTTGTTTGTATGCTCCAGATATTTTTTTAGAAACGGCAAATTTATTGACACCCTCCCACTTTTGGCCAATTTCCCATGTCCCAACTTGTTTATTTAACAGATAACATCAACCATTTGTCTGCTTTACCTGAAGGCAGACTTCTTTATACTGAACAGACCTCAGGAAACAATTTGGGACAGAGAGAAGATGAAGGTAATTGAGCGTGGAGGCTCACTGTTTGCAAAGCTCCCGAGGGAATTGTTCAGCACACATAGCCTTGCCTAGTTCCTGATATGTCATTAATTGTGCATTTCAAGAAACAAAATCCACATGGAAACATTGCAGGAATTCACAATGTCACACTCTTTCAGACGACGACAACATGCTCCACTCACACGTTTTAGTTCTCCTTTGGCAAGATTTGCTATCGCTGCGTGGTTGATAACAGGCCCGGGGGGGGGGGGGGGTTACTTGTATCAGTGTTTGTAATGCGGTCACTGCGTCCCAATAAGTCACATGAATATGAACTTAGTTAATAAGTACAAACATTCTGGGAGTGGTATCGCATTTCCAATCTGCTCCTGTGACTGTTTTGCCATGGGGGTCTGTGTCAACAGCGAGGCGTGGCTCATAAGTTCTGAAAAACACTTAAGTGTGGTTGATAAAGAAAAAGAAAGATAGAGAAACAGAGAGTTAGGGGAAGTAAATAAAGTGACATATGGTGAGAGGTTTTTGAAGAACAAAGATTGAGAAAGAGCAGGTGAGATCGATGCGACTGTCACGAACAGGAGTGAGCAGCGTGTCTGTGTCTGGGTAGACTTGGCCGGCTGTTTATATGGTGTCTAAAAATAGACTGTGACTCACGGCTACCCACAATACGTCAGTTGTCCCGCTGACTGCCTCAGTGCGTGCGTCTTTGTGTGTGTTTTGGTTGTCTGTGTGAAACTCTGTGACAGATAGATAAGACAAAAACATTTTCTTTTTTGTCTGCTGTCTGCACTCAAGTTAGTTTTTTTGTTTTTTTTTATCCTGCAGGATCTGATACTGCTGTTGTAGGAATATTCCAAAGGGAGAATAATCAGAAAAGATCTCTCATGGTATCCAATCACTTCTTCTGCATTGTGTCTGCAGCTATTGTTAGACTTGTTTCACTCGCCTCTCCGAGGAGAAGTTGCCGGTGTGTGCTAATGTGTGGGCTGTTGTTGATGTGAAGTGGAGTGTATTTGTGGTTTGTGTCTTAATAGTTAGTGGATACTCTTTTCGGCCAATAAAAATGCTCCTACTCTCAAGGAAATTTAATTAAAAAAAATTGAATTAATTCTAGTTTTGAGTAGAAATGCATGTTTTTTTTTTTTGGTTTTCTTAACTGTTTCCTAAAAAAGATAATAAAATACACACCAATTCTCCACTACCCACGCAGATGACAGCAGAAAGAGGAGCCTCACGTGGAACAAACCAGGGTGCTGTTTAAATAAGCTCAGCAGTGTAGAATTAAGGCAATTAAGGACAATTAGGGTTACACTTAGCTGTGCCGGTTCAATTCAGTTCAGTCTGCCAGTTCTGCATCAAATAGCCTGTGGCGGGCTCTGATTGCTAGGCTGGTAGAGACCTTGATGGTGGGGAGCAGCAGAGAGAGAGAGAGAGAGAGAGAAAGAGATCGTAACAGGGATGCTTATGCAACAGGCTGCAATATCTGAGTGTGGCTGTTCAGAATGCCGGTGGGAGCTGTGCAGGATCAGAGATGAGGAGGGGGAGAGAGGAAGAGATCTCAGGCTACATACAGCAGGAACCCCTTCATCTGTCTGTCTGGAGTCCACAGCCCCAAAAAAGAAGAAAATGACAGAAGCTGGGAGAAGGCAGCTCAAAAGAAGGGGGTGGGGTGGGGGGGGCAGTTACATTTTTATTTTTTTATTTTGGCTTTGTTTTGATAATTATTCGTCTGACTCGTCTATTACAGGAGAGCTGTGATGAAATAGGTAGCGCGTTCTCTGAAAGCGTTTCACTTTGAGGTTTCTTGTTTAGAAGACAACAGTGCGACGCATTTAATCAGAGGGACTATCTCGAACCCGGGGGGAGGGGGGGGGGGGTTGGTTTGCAGTTTTTAGCCCCGGTCATTAGCAATCCTTTCATCAAACAACTAAATCAAGTATTACAAATAAACTCCTGTCTGGCAACGAGAGTCCCTAAGAAGTCCCCGATGGTGCATGTTGTGCAGGATGTGCGTGTGACCGACATGTTTGCTAGACACAAGCTAATGTTGTGGAAACATCCATTCTACTTGGTCATATGGTTTCTGAGCTCACAGGGTTTACCATGGTTCACGAGGCTTTAACTCAGAAGCCTGTTGTGATGAAATCGGAGACAGTGAAGTCATTTTCACTGAAATGATGATAGTCTGATAAGCGTAGGAGTTGTGATTTGACACGCCCCCCTCCCCGATGCTAACAAGCTAATGTGTGTGTGTGTGTGTGTGTTTTTTTTCTGTCTCCTTGCAGTTCATGAGGCATCAGAGACAAAACCTGCCGGCCTGGATGCGCCTTACGATGGCCCTGTTTGGCTTTCTGTTCCCCAGAGATGCTCTCTTCCCCCGCCTGAGAGGAGAGCAGAGATGAAGGGGCTTCCTGTTGGGCCCCCTCGTCTCCCACCCTTGTTCTCACCCCCACAGGGACAAGGGGACCAGACTTTTAAGAGATGGCACTGTAAGATGGAACACGGGTTTCGGATTTTGTTTTCTAATTGAACACGAAGATGAGATGAAGAAAACACTGGTCACCGCTGGACGGCGACTGATTACAATTTTTTTCTCTTTTTTTTTTTCTTCTTTTTTTTTTGTCCTTTTTTTCGCCTCTCCAAGAAGAAGCCATTGCATTTGAAGAGATATTTTCGAAATATTTGTAAGATTACCTATTTTGTACAGTAAACTGCTCTTTTTCATTTGGTATTTCAAGTCTTGAAGGACCTCCATCAGTCCGGGGAATGCCTTATTCTCTCCTGCCACAGAACTTTTGCATCAATGAAATCATAAAATAAAGAGATTCATTTTTAAGATTAGGCCACCTTTTTTTTTTTTTTTTGGGCTACAAACTGTGGACGTGGACATTTCTGTGCTGAAGTTACTGACTTTAAACCTTGAGGACTCGAGGCACATTTCTAATTTATTCTCAGAAAAAAAAACAATAAGCCCTGTACTAATCCTTTAATGTTCCACACTGGCTAATTTGAAAGTGGTTGTCATGACGTTGTGGCGGCGCTACACACAGGTGTTGCACTGTCGGTCAGTTTAGATGTTTTACCAGCTTCCACTGTAGATGTAGGGACACTATATCAACCTGTCTCATCCATCAGCCTCTCCATCTCCAGCACCCCGTCATGATGCTGTTAGAAGTGGCCTAAAGACCCACTGAGTAGATTCAGAATCTGTCGATTTAAATGATAAACACATGTATGCTTGAATGTAGGTGTACTGAAGATATTCTAATTGAGTGACTTCGATTACTGACATAATCCTTATTATACATTGAATTTGTGATCATGTGTATGTTGGAGTGCGTGCTTACTGTTTCCAAAAATCCAGAAAAGTCATTTTAAAAACCAAATTAGCACAAACGAATCTCCTTTGTGGGATCACAATCAGGAAACTGGGAAACAATCACACAGCTGAAAATCTTTGGATGAACGTCATCGTATTCTAAAGCTTTTCAGTATTTCTTTCTCTGGCTGGATTGACAATCGCAATTTCTTTGCCCTTTGCTGCATTGTGTGGGAGAGGTGGCATTTATCAGCGTTTTTAGGAGCGAGCAATATATTCAAACCAGTGGAAGGAAGTACAATCTTAGGGATCCGTTGCATTTGCAATCAAACTGATATCCGTAGAGAAGGACGTTTCCCAAAATACGACTGTGTTCTCAATGAAATACACACAAGTATCTTTGTTGCACAGACTTTTTTTGGGTTAAAGTTAATGAGATGCATTTTTACTTTATTTCACTCCAGGTGTAAATGTCTCGAGCACTGATTCAACCCCGATGTGCTGATACATGTAGTATGTATCAACTTTTCATTTCACCAAAAACTGCCAGTGGTGTATTCAGCCTCACTGAGAACTTAGTAAAAACAGCTTCTGTACAGTTCAAAAAAATCATTTCTACTCACACACAGACACATTTGGGGATAGGAGAAAGTTTATAAAACCCCTTTGTGTGAACCGCTACGTTAGCATATTGCAACGACACAGCCACTGTTTCTCATTGTAAGGTTTATAAAGGAAATAAGTCTCGGAAGGACTTTAAATAAGATGTTAAAAATTCCTAATTTGATGTATTATTTCAGTCTGTTGTAGATTCATGATATGAACTTTTGAAGACACTGATGGTTTAGTTTTTTTCCCTCTTTTTATGTTTTCTTCAGGGAGTAGTTAAGAACCATGTTAATAATGCCTATTTTGAGTTGTGTTTGCAAATATTCTGCCTTCGAGTGACGACTCCATGTTGGTAGAGGATGCTGCACAAGCAAAGATGCTTCATTAGACTTTTTTATGATTTCCAAAGCATATTCACTGAACGTCAACGTGGAGTTTTTTTTTTTGTTTGTTTGTTTTGTTCTGTAACGACAAATGCTGAACCAAAAGTTTGTTTCCTGCAAACACTGAACGCTGAGCCAATTCAGACAGACGCACTCTGGTCTTCAGTCCAAAGCTTCACCGTCTTTGTCGTCACCGAACTTCACGTTTAACTACTCCCTGTCCTTTTATTGAGAACAAGAATCCTTTTGTTTTTGTTCCTTTTTCGATAATTTATTCTAATTTATTTTCTGTATATTTGCTCAGCGCTACTGTTTAGATGCTATCTCGGTGTGTACAGTCCCTTTCTTCTCATTGTTGATGCGCATTCGGTTGTGTGTTTGGTGCCTATGTGTGTGTGGGGAGGTTGGACTAAAGCCATGTGCCTCGTGCGCTCTCACAGGAATGGTGAGTGAGTCTTTACAAATCACGTGAACAACAGACAATCAAATGTACAAAATGTGCCTTGTGAGTAACAGACCTGCCACATCATCATCAACACTTGGCATGATTACCCAAAGTCACTGGTCACAGCTCTCGTTTCGCTTGGGCTCTGCGAGAGAACAACATGCTCTGCTGCAGTAGAGACGGCACAAACAGTACGGCGTGTTCGTTGTGCCTTGATACTTAAAAAAAAGAAAGGAAAAAAAAAGAAATCTGTTTCACGAGGCACAGGCTCAACCTTTTGACATCTCTCAGCACGAAACGGCGCGTTTCACCACGCAAAACCTTTCGTAATATCAGAGACGACTGTTTGCAATCAATGTGCACTGTAAAAAACAACAACAATTTTTTTTACCTGTATACTGTATTTTGCGCCTCTCTTTCTACTCCTGTGCTGAACTTCCCCTCTAGAATCTCTTTAAGATCTGTAATATGCTGGATCGGCCCAGCTCGTCTGGGTGTTTTGTGCTTTATTATCTACAATCTAGTAGGGCTGCGGGTTTACATTTGAGGGAGGAATGAGCCACCATGGTGCCCAGTATTATTTGTATGTGAGATGGGTTCAAACTGCCAACCAGTTGGTGTGGAAGTTGATCTGAGCCTTTCCTTACCAACCACTGTTGCAACCCTCAAGTGAAACATTTGTTATTCGTTCAACCTTCAGTGTCTTTAATATCAAATTTTCTTCGATCAGTTTTTTGAATATCCAACAAAGAGTGCATTTTTACTGTCAAGTGCTGTGATTTGGTGTTTTTTTTATACATTTGACATGAATTTGACACAGCTATTGTTGCTATCTTTATAAAAAAAAAACATTTTTGGCTAAGGTTTTCCACATCTTTTTGTAAGAAAAGACAAAGAACAAACTACAACAACACAACTTTTTTTTGCTATAATTGCTTTTTTTTAAATGTTGTGGCATTTTTTTTAAATTTTGGATATAATGCCAAGTCTGCTGTGTCACTCTCAGTTCAAGGGCTTTTTTGGATATATGTAAATGGAGTTAAAATGCATGTCCAACATTCCTTAAAAAAAAAAAAAATCGGTATCTTAAAGGTTTGAATGTAATTTAATGGAGTGAAAACCACGATATCTCTTTTAATACATGAACTGAACAGTGGAACTTATTTCAGACTCCTGCGCTGTGCGCGTCGGGAGTTTGTATTGTCTTCACATTTCTTTCTTTACGTTCAGAGTGGTCTCAAGGATTTCACATTCATGTGTCCTAATGAAGTGAGACCCAGTCCAGATGTAGCAGTTTTTTGTTAAAGCATTGGCTGTGTTATCTTTGGGACTGCTCTGTGTCTACTGCACAGTTTTCAAACGGCGCAGGAAATGAAGCGATGGAGGGAACGAAGGAGGACGGGGATGTTTGTTCTTTTTCTAGTGCAATATGCTGTACATAAGAGCTTGGCTCTCGAAATCTTACAATTTTCTCTTAATTTCTTCTGTTGTTGAATGGGTACATTGCTGTTTTTTTTTTTTATTAAAACTTTATGGACAATTGAAATGGCTTGTGCTTCCTTTCTTTTACTAAACAAAACCTAAAAGCATAAACACAGTGAAACACACTTTAAATAACAGAAATAAAACCACATTGGTAATTCTCCTGTGATTTTTGTCTTGAATTTAAAAAATTGGTTTGTTTATCAGATTGGTTGTTATTTGGAAGAAAATAATGCCTCCATTGACATGGCACCCATTATAGGTTTTAACTGGTCTTCGACTAGCCTACCCAATAATTTTAAACCCACATTGGGAAAAGTAGCCTGGATGGTTACATCACATTCTAGTCTCAGAAACCTGGAGTACTCTGATACAGACCGGGATACTGTGGCATATAAATAGCTTTTTCAGGTTTCTGCCATGTCTGTTAGGTGTGTCCTCCATTTAAGTTAGTCAGTTAAATAAAATCAAGTGTTGAAATTAACGTCTGATTAATAGACTGTATATAAGAAATGGATGCTGTCGCCGTGATGGCACCCATTGGTTTTTTTACAACAGTTTTGAAGTTCGATATTTTATTTCATCTTGGATTTTTGCAACCAAAAGTAACACGTGAGGGTGGCGGCCAAAATGTTACAATAAACGTGAAAACACACTGTGAAAGGGTTATATATGTAAAACGAAAAACATTGACAACTCTCAGAGTTAACATTTTAAATGTTAAAATAGGCGGTCACTAACAAGTGGAAAAATTAGACTACAGAATCATCACACCGACTAGTCTGCCTTCATAGTCTCGCTGTGTATACTCACACACTGACAATGTTGTAATTTGTTTATGGACTAATGTTAGCTTTTAATTCTGGCTATTGCATTAACTCTTAAAAAAAATCATAAAAGTGGAGTTAATTTTGAAGGAAAAGTGTATCATATACTTTTGTTTCCCACAGAGCTTGTTTTCTGCAATAAACCAAAATCCAAAGGTAAACCAGTGTGATGCTAACTTCCGGGGTTGGCCCACACATATACTTCATCCCTGCAGCATATTTAGGAAATGATGCAAGTTTAAGGCACTTCCGCATTCGCTTCACTTTTCACACCAAAAGGTTTTAGCTAGGTGTGACAGTGGTAAGGCACTGGACTAAAGGTCAAGAGATCCTAACTTATTAAAATTCCCCCTGAGGTGAGTATGAAGATTTTATGGCAACCCATCTTTTAGTTGTTGGGACATCAGTCAAAACGACAGATGCCAACCCCATGGTGGCACTAAAGGAAAAGTCAGGTGTTCATTCACCAAAGTCTTAAGGGTTTACTCTCTGGGGACCATGAATGTCCGTGTAAGGTTTCCTCTCAATCCGTCCAGCAGTTCAGATATTTCGTGGTGGACAAAAGAGCCATGCTGCTTCATGCCGCTGCTATAGCTCCAAATCAAATGGGATCATTCAAATGAGTCATGTGTTCATCACCTTACATGCTTCTGCTGCCACACAAACGGCAACAATTACAAAAAGTCTCACTGAATAAAAACTCCTTCTATGACTAATCACCAGTGATTTAAACCCAGCGAAAGCCCCGAGAAAGTTAATTTAGCATGAACAATAGAACATTTCATGAGCCCCTGGAGGAAATGATGGAGCTCAGCACATCTTTTTTACACGCTATACCCCCTCTGGGGGAAAGGTGCAACCTTAGTTAAACAGTGATTCACTTTTCTGTCACCATGGTCTCTGAAGCAATCTCCTCCAGGCAGCTGCTTAGACAGTGGCACGGAGGAAGGTTAAAGGAGTGTACACCTATGTGTGTCATGTGGGGGAGTGCAGAAACGCATGGCCCTCGGGGGAAAGAAAATCCACGTTTTCAAGGCCTGACCAGAACCTCATAAAGCTTAACGTATTAGGGCAAGCTGAGGCATTTTCATGTTTTTTTTGTATTTTGTTTCTGCTTTTGCAAACACTGGTTGTTGTAAGTGAGAGTCACTGTCTGTATAAACACAGTCGCTCAACTTAAATCATTCGCCGACAGACTGCCTACCCTTTATTGGCACAGAACAAGTTGTCTTAAGGACATGGTGGGAAAAAAAAGGATGATTTTGTATCGTCAAGTTACTTCAAGGACTGATGCCATACTGTTTTTATCTCTTTAGATTACACACTGACATGTTTTCATTCTCATTTTTTTGATTTCAGAATAACGTGTTGTCCTGTTTTATGTGAAACATCTTAATTTAGCACGAGCAGTTAAAAAAAAAAAAAAAAAAAGGAAAAAAAATGGTGCGCTCTTGGCATAATTTCACTGTGACAATTGTTAGCAGACCAGAAAACAACAAGTTTTTTGTGCACAAAACACACGTTTAGAGATGAAGACCAGACATTTTGTCAGGCAGGATGGCCTATCTCTCAAAGTGGATCTGACAGACTGTTAGAAACTCTTTGCTGCAGATTGTATTTAGTCTTAATGATACGTCCCAGACTGCGTCGTTAACATATACAGGCTTTTACTCACAAAACAGGCTCTGTATTCGCCTCCTCAACCTCCCTCCAGCTGAAGTTAAAAAGCCTCATCCCCTGGGACTGCTGGTAAATACAGACAAGTGTGTGTGTGTGTGTGAGCATTTGTGTGTCTTCAGGGAGAAAGAGAAAAAAAAAAAGAAAAAAAGTGGTGGTGGGAGGGGTGAGGGGGGTGAGGGTCTGCTTAGCTCAGCACTTTTTCGCACACAGCCCTGACAAAGGCCTCTCTGTTCTCCCGGCCAGTCACTCAGGGAGACGCCCTCATGATAGCCCGGTGCCTATCTCAAGGGTCACGCCTCGACTTCAGCAGCAAGAGAAGCTCCAGTCCTCGGCTCTCTTTGTTTACTTCTGCCTCTCTGCCTGGGAGCGCCATGAAATTAACCCTTGGCTGTCTGAGTTTTCTGATTATAGCTTGAGTGGTGCTGTGTTGCCAACAAGGAGAGACTCAAATGTTTAAGGGGGATTTTCTCTTCAATAATGTAATATCTATCTATATTTGGCATCCAGCAGTCACACAAAAGCTTCTCTTGTCTCTCTGTGTCGGTTTTGTCAGTTAGCTACATAGTGTGGTTTTAACAAAATCTTGCTTTGTTCAGTTGTTTCACTTTTCCCCATTTGTTTTGTGCTCCACCTGTGAGCTAAGACTGAATGAGGACAAAAGAGACCCTACAATATTTGCCTTGTTTATGATTCCACAGACCAATCTCATGAGATCACAGAAAGTGATGACATTTTAATTATCACCTTGTTTGTCTTGCATTGCGTGCCAGGGAAAGGGGTCAAGGGAGGCACATTTTCCTGCACCGTGAGTGTCAGAAACATCCATTTTTACTGTGCGTAATAATCGATCTCAAATCACTGTCAACACCTACAAAGCTGTACTCGGTTATTACGGTTACAGTATGCCTTGAGATACTGAATTTACAACTCAGTATAGCCCATATAAAAAACATTTCTATATTTCTGTAAGGGTAAAGCACATATAACAGAAATAGGTTACTTTTCTTTTCTCAAATAATAATATTGCATTAAAAATGTCAATAGGTGTGGCTCCATCCTCTGAGGAAATGAACTTCCCGTCCACAGAGAATAGGTCCTACCGCTCTGAAAAGGCACACATGTCAGGTGTAGCACTTTAGCAGTCTGTTTGGGTCAAAACACGTTGGTGCAGCTGCAGCTGAGGAGTGTCTTTGGGGAATAACACGACTTCCTTCATAGATGAGTCTCTGCTCTGTGGACCATGTTTAAATAACTGACTTGTCTCCAAACTTCTACCTGTGTCTTGGAGGTGACAATTTATTTGCAAACATTTTGCAGAATACTGTCGCATGTGAATAATTTACATTAAATATCAGTAAGAAAAGATCACAAATAGTTAGTTGTGAATACAGCCCTACAAGGCCAGAACACAGTCACAACATATTTGGTTCAAATTGAGCTCAAACTGATTTTTTTTAGCAATCTGTTTTACTATATCAAAAATCACCACCTAGAAATGTATACTTTTTTTGGAGAAAACAGTAGGTAAAATTTGCTAAACTACGGAGTCTGGGGCTTGGTAACTCCCGGCAGCAGTCAAACTTTGTCACAGTGAAACAATCAACTACTGCTAAAATAAGAGAGCTATATCAAGTTAATGTTAGTTGGTCTTATGGCCACAGCTAGTCAATATTAAACAATCTACAAAAAGAATTCGCCATGAGTCTCGGTGTCTCGGAGAGCAGCCTTTTCAAATGTGTAGCAGGGCTCCTCCGTTACCTGGCTCTGCTCAGGCTGAGCCACGCTGCCTTCACTTTACAACCACAACGCCTTGTATACACACCCTGCCACCAAATAAGGGTGGGGAGCAGCCAATCCATCTCTTTGGGTAATAAAAGATAAATGCAGCCTGTGAGTGGAGACAGGCCTAAAGGGGGACTTGGTGCAATGGGTGTCCACTATTGTCTCTGTCATCCCAGGCCTGTATCAGGGGAGGCTAAACTAAGGGGTTGATAAGTGGGTATTTATATTGTGTTGACTGCTGTCTAATTCAAGACAGATGAGCAGTAAAGGGCTGCAGTAGATGGCCAAACAGACTCTGGTGACTGAAGAACAACATAACTTGCTATCTCTGTCTCTCTGGGATAAGAGGAACATATGATAATAAGCAATACAATGTTAATATAGTTTATGCTACACATTGCATTCAGACCATGTGTAGTCACATCCAAAAAGTATCTGTTCCAGACTTTAAGATCTGGCTTAGGGCGAGAGACCTCATAAAACCTAGCAGGGTATTTATGTAAGTCATGTTCAGTATTTATGCTAAATATTTTACCAAACAACGCTAGTGATACACAGACGGATAATGTGTTATTGTTTGTGAGAGGGCCCCGCTCACATGCTAACAATGCCCATTCTAACGTGCTCAAAATGCCCATGCTAACATGTTCACAATGGCCATCCTAACATGCTCAAAATGACCATGCTAACATGCTTACAATGACCATGCTAACATGCTCACATTGACAATGCTGATATGCTAATAATGAACATGCTAATATGTTCACAGTGACTATGCTAACATGCTCCCAATGGCCATGCTAACATGCACACAATAACCATGGCAAGATGCTTACAATGACCATGCTAACATGCTCAAAATGCCCACACCATCAGGGAATCATTTTCCAAAACAAGACTTAAAGTGTTCCCCTCCTAACTGTGACATTTACCCGAAATTGACTGTGAAGGTACAGCAAATCTAGACTGTTTTGAATATTGTTTGCTGTGGTATCACTCGGGCCATTACTGGCAGACGGATCAACAACAAAATGACAGTAAATATCCTATTGCTCTGTCTAATCAAAGTATTCAAATTTCATCTCTATTGCACTCATTACAAGTGTCCAAACATCCCCACCCTCTGTTGTTATCTGAAACAGCCTCTCTTTTTTCCTTGATGTGCTCCTTACCAGAAAAAAAAAATTGTTCATGGCAGTCTGCCTGTTGGATGAGAGTCAAACTGTGATGCTCGTGTTTGTTGACTCTGCAAACAATCATAAATACTTCCAGAAACCTTGGTGGCAGTATCAATTTACACAGTGACTTTAATGACTTGGTTACACAAGGCCTTGCGTGTCAGGTACATGTGTGATGTGTAACGAGTTGTGTAAGAACAGAGGGGTAACAATATCCAGCCTGCAGTTTGGATCGTGGACCTGATGAAGAAGCTATGTGAAAGACAGAACTCAATTATGTGCGTGTTCACAGAGATTCGTTTTGTAAAAGCACCGCATATGTTTTGCGGTGCTTTGAAGCGGAGCATGTAGACACCAAGATATTTATAGAAAGCATAAGCCTCAAGGAAATGATAAATGATGAGTATGGGATGGGAACAAAGATACTGATAGTTGACTTATCAGAGAGGATAAACAAAAATCCACTGATTCCTTTGTTGAATATGATAGCATTGTTTCACTCCAAGTATACTGTATGTGCTCTATTTAAAGAATACAGTACTTTTGTATGAAAATCCTGTTACTTGTTATTATTTGGGGGTCAGGTTTGATCTTGTGTTTTTAAAGTATATATTTTTATTAATGGGGCACTTTACACATGAAGATCTGTTTCCTCGTAGTGGTGAGTACTACTCAGCCACGTGAAAACAGCTGCATAAAATATATTCAAAGTCTTGGTTACAAACTGGAAGTGGGCGTTTTGCAAGATTTGGCTGTTTACCAGGCAAGAGGTATTGTGTCCTTTGCTGCTTGGATTTTGGCCATACTTCTGCATCTTACAAGACTACACATTTTATAGAAGAAAATACTAAATCACTAGAGTACCTGTGTATACTATATTAATATTATGATAAAACCTAACCCCTACAAACAATAAGTAGGACAAAATAGCATGAGCACAACTTATTAGTTTCTTAATGTTCATACCTGCTGCAGAGCAACTGTACTACATAACATGACAAATGTGTGTGTTTTGTTTCCATTTTCTGCAGGTATTCGGTGAGTATCAGGAAAACTTTACCTTGACCCTGAAGCATGACTGGGAGGTTCACGGTTCAGGTTAAGATAAGTCATTCTAAGTAGATACCCAGTGTGCAAGTATCCTTCTGATACTCAGTCATAAGTTATAAATAAAGACATTAAATAGATCCAAGAAGCATTTTCAGATTGCTTCATTTACCATCATGAATATCTTAATGTATTATTATTTATTTTAAGTTGATTGACTACTTGATTGTTATTTCTTACTGTGTAGTTCTCTACCACTGCCGCCTAGAACAGAAGAGTCTATTAATACTGTAATGTGATGTGAAGGGATAACAACGTGAGCAGTCATTATGTCTTCCCTTAAAACACAGATCCTTTTCCTTCCAGTGTTTTTGTTCCAATTACTCAGCCCGAGTATAATTTCCTCTGAGTGCCCTGAAAAGTCTGAGGTCTGAACATTAAACGTGGCCTCATAAAGTCTATTGCAAACTTTAAAAAAAAAATAAAAAATAAAAAAAATTGGGCACTCTCCTTGTTTAGCGCAATAAACGGATATGAAATGCGATTTCAGGTCTTGTGGGATTGTGTGGAAAAAGACAGCTGAATGGTCTGGGAGGAACAACTAGGGAACTCTTCTTAAGCCAAGTGATTGTGTTTTTATCAGTGTTTAAATAGCGATGTGGTTTAATGTAGCATTGAATGATGAAAGAGTACATTAATAGTAAAACTATTCTATTCATTACATATATGTATTTATCCAAAATCTGGGAAACTGTTCGTAATTTAAAACCCAGTGGACTAGAGTAGTATTTCGTTGACATTATAGAAAGCTCAGTTTCAACATTGTATGAGCTATTTATTGGATGTTAGAATTTAGTTATTTTATGCATAAGTAATTGTTGAATTATTCTAGATGTTTGTTTATTTAGGTTAGATTTTTTGATATATTAAGATAGCTTTTCTATTGATAGTCATTTGTTTAGTTTAATAATATTTTTGTTGTTTAGTATACTTAGTTTTTTGGTTTGGTAGGTATTTTTTTTAATTGGGCAACACTGTGGGCACCTGCAGCTATATATACACGAGTAGGCAGGTATAGGACCAGCATGCACCGGGGTGGGCCTATGTTTTTTTTTTACCAGCGCAGGATTTCCTTTGTTCTTTTATTTGTTTTGTTTTACCAAATAAATCATGAGAAACACAGAATTCTGTATGGACAATTAACTCTTTTGCCTGTGTAAACCACAAAACCCATGGTGCGTCAGTGGCCCTTTGATTTGAGTTTGTTTTGGGATTTTTCTGACAATTGGCCACTACAAACATCATGCTGTCCAAATGAAACCTGGCACGTATCCTGAAACTCACAAGTTACTTTCGTTTAAAAAAGAAGCTTTTCCTAAGACTGCAAAGTGAAAACTAGAGGGAGTGTCCAAGAGGTTAAATGGTCATAGATACATAATGTTATTTCCACCAGCTCGCCCCCTGAACGCAAGCAGCAAGCTCGGCTGTTTTGTACGTTTGGACTCTCCAGCAGTTGCTGCCCTGCTCTGCAGCTGTAAGAGCGGGGGGATAGAGGCATTGTTTTGTATGTTAACACAGTCTATCCCGCTGAGGTAAAAATAGTTCCCTGCTCTATTCTCTCGCAGCAGAGCCAGCGATGCCTCAGCCAAAAACAATATTTGGACATGGCAGCAGATGTCCCCAAACAAGCCCGGTAGGACAGGCCTGCGAGGGGAACTTTTGGCATCGCAGGACTCCAGGGAGAAGGGAGAATAAACTGGAAACAATCTGGTTCATGAGGACACTTGAGAGAGAGCATGAGTGCCTGCTTGTATCTGAACTCGAGACCCTCAATGGGAGGCTCAGATTTATAGATGATGAAGAACCTGCCTGTTTAAATGAAATGGGGGATAGTTCATAGAGTTCGCCAACTAATTTCTGGCTGTATGTTTCTGCACTCAGTCAGGGACCTTATTTTGATTTGGGAGCTGAGAAAGAAGTCTCACCGTCTTCCTTTTGCTTTTTGTGATTGCTTTGGTGTAAGTGGTGTGTTATCTGTGCACAGAAACAGAAAATTACAGGAAATGAGCGGTAATGTTTGCCTTTTGGATACAGATAGTCGGATCGCTGCCAGATTTTCCCAGGCAATGAAGTCCTTCACTGACAGTTTTTGCTGCTCATTTGTTCGTCTTCTTAAGAGCTGCATTTACAATGGTGATAGAGTAGTTCAGCTTTACATGCAAAAAACGCTCCACAGATTTCATAAAAAAACTATGTTAAGCAAAGACAGACTCCGAAACCTTGAGAATCTGACAAGTAAATCACTAACATATGATACATTACACACTTTTGTCACAGATATAGGTTACTTTATATATTATTATATATATTACAGGTGATACAGCAACAAAATCAGAAAATGCTTCTTAGATCAATTTAATGTCTAAGTTTATCTTGCACACTAGGTATCATCTCATAATGACTAACCTTACCCTGAACCGTGACATACTGTATCTGTTCTGGTGATGATTCATTGCACTCAGAGCTTGAAACAAAGTAGTGAAATCAATGAATTAGTCAATGGAGGGAAAAAAAAGTAAACAGCTTTGGTTGAACATGCAGCTGCTGCAGATAAGAGAAAGTAATATCCAGTGAAACTCAACATGGATTCAAGTTATGCAGCCAGAACTTTTTTTTTTTATAATTTCATCCACCATTTGTCATGTCTTTTCTTATGAATTCAGGAGGCACTTCAACACCTGTAAGAGCTGCAATGCTGATTTTCCATCTCAATCAGCAGTATCAGCAAGAGAGAAATCTACACCACCTCCAGAGACCCCCAGACAATGGCCCTCACATCAGTTTTCACTCCCCCTCGTCAGGCAGGCTAACAAACTGTGACCTGGACCTGGTACTCTGACATGGCAGCGAATCAAATCGTCAGGCTAAGAGACACGAGTGCTACACGATCCTGTTTTTATTCTAACAAGCTTAATGTCTCCAACACCACCGCAAAAATGCAACGAGGACTCTAGGCTTCTTTTGTTAGAGCCATATATATATATATATATATATATATATATATATATATATATATATGTCTTGTTCCATGCACCGTCTCAGGGCTTTTGGTATTCAAACAATAAACACCTTAACCACACTACTTTCTGTTACCAGTCTGCTCAACATGTTGATGACAAACTACTCAACCAGTCTGTAATCAAACAAATTAACTTTCCAGAAAGGCAAATAAGACTTTATTGTTACTGATGCAATAAAAACACCTTCCAGCTCTTAGTCAGTCAACACATCTAACCAGCTTATCCAGATATATATGAGGGTACATGGGAGGTTTAAAACTTTGGGCATTATATCATAACACTGCTCAATTATCTTGTGCAAGACTGTGACAGCTGGTGCAATAAGGCAGGACAGGTTCACCTGACAGTACATGTAATAAAACAGCTTAAAAACAGACAACAGGGGTTGAAACAATGTAGTCTTGTGCCACAGCTGTGTCCTACGCTGCCACGAGGAGAAAGGGAGAGAGCGGAGGTAAGGAAAAAAGGCGACAGAGAGGCTTTCATTGTCACCGTGCCTGGTTATTGTTCACACTCCCTCTCATGTAACCTTCCGCCTCGGGCTTTTTTATCATGCTGTGGCACGTGAGTTGCAGCTGAGAGGTCCTTTCTCTATCTGAGGAAAAGGCCACTTGGCTGCCGCTGAGTGAAGGTGAGGAAGGAAGTGGGTGACAGAATAGTCATGTGTTGAACTTCCTTAAATGTATTAAGACATTTAAGGTGCAGTAAAATATATATTTTTTTTGTCTAAAATAGTTGTATTGTTTTACATAGACAGTTACATTGTGGTGTCACAGAACATATTTAGCATTTAGATCAGTTTTATCGTGGAAATAATTATTAAAAGAAAAAACTTTGCATGAATTTATCTAAAAGTGTGAGAATGCAGATTAGATTTATCACTGCTGATCAAGTTGGTCAGTTGGTGTTGACAGTTGGCAGATAAAATAATGCATGTGTGGAAATGAATGGCTCTATAACTTTCGATTTTCTCCTCTTCCAAATGCCCCTTTATTGCCATTTATTATCCATCCAACTCAGACGTTCCCTCTTTCCCCATCACCCTGATGGCCCCACCCTTCCACACACCTGTTCCCACTTCCCTCATCTGCTCTGCAGTTGCCGGGTCTTCTCTGTCCACCTCCTCACCTGCATCTCATTCCCTCGTCAGGATAGAATGAGATGCAGGTGATTTACATACCAGCCCAGTTTCATCCATTCACAGCCAGTTTGTCAAAGTTGCCATGTTTTTACTTGCTACTTGCTTTTAAGCTTCTGATCCTTATATCCCATTATCTTGTCATCCTGTTACTTGAAATCTGCCTGCCTATATGACATCCTGCCTGATTTTGTACTGCCTTCATGGGGGCAACATGGAGCATGAACCTGCACCTGTGAGTAAGTCTATATATCTTTACTTTAGCTGTAAAACACTGAACTTATCCCATCTGCCTGATTTTTCTGCAACTGTTTGGGTCCAATCCAGTCATGTCACTAAATGAGGCTAACCCCCAGGTTGGGAAGCAATGTCATGGACCACCTGTCACCCAGTGTGTTGCTTCAGTATGTTTTCATTTCTAAATGAATGGTTGTAATGTGTGGGTTGCCTCAGTACAAGTTTGTAAAAATACTTTTGGGAGCAACCCACAAGTCATACAGCATGTTTCTGTTTGTTTTGGAAGAATAGCAACAATTAAAACAAAGTCCACTTACTTTGCCTTCGATGAGTGTGTTAATAATACTGGTAGTTGGGAAATGTCTGATATTTGGACAGCCCATGAACTCAGCTTCAGTAGACTGTAACTTTTCAGAAACGGGCCCAACATCTCCACAAGTCCAAGCTAGTTACTGTGAGCTACCAGATGAATCCAAAATGGTCTAGCCGCCGGCCCTGATGTCATTGAGCACATCACAGGCTCTGGTTTGTTTCAGAGGAGACAGAGCAGTTTGGCAAGCATCCAGGGGAAACAACTTCTGGAAATTTTTTTGCTCTTAATGGGCTTTACATAATGGTGATAGGAACGAGTGCGATGGACTGTGTCTCCCTAAAAACTTAAATCTCAGTCAAGTGGACATCAGGTGTGATGAGTGTGTAATGTTACAGAGATTAGGACCCCAGACAAAAGAGCTGAACCTGACCATGCCTGTGTTTATATGTCCTGTTATGTGGGTGGAGAGTTAAATCAATCATTGGTTACACCTGCCCTACTCACCAGTCCTTGGTGGCTGCACAGTTATTGTTTAAAGCTGCATTAAGTGATTTGTGAACATCAGGCCAGTTCCAGACCTCCTAATCATGGCCAACTTCAGAAAGGTTTAGTGCTCTAATAAATTATTGATTACTTGGTGGGATAAACAGCTAGCTCGGCTGAAACATGCCCTGACCAATTTGACCAATACATATATCATAAATTAACACACTTTAAAAACATTTCTTTTCTCTTTGATATAGGACTAAATGGTACATTTGTTGGATGATCTACACCTCCAAAATACAGATGAACCTACTCTTAAGTCTCATATTGCCCTTTTTTTTTCTTGACCATAAAAATTCATCAGACACGTTTTTCTCATAGATGTCATCCACATACAGTCTCTTTCACCCACAAATAAAGTGTGACTTGCTGCTCCCGTCACACACTCGCCCACAGCTTGACAGACATGTAAACCTTGTGTCAGACAGTGGCTGCTGTTGATAATGTTGTGGTTGTCAGATATTTGAAGGGATATTTAGATCTGCTTGAATTAAACATGCACCGCAAATGTTGCTGCACACAAGCTGACCTGTTTCACACGGAGAGAGAAATAATAAACCCTACTCATGCATGCATTGGTTTCACTAACAGTTCGGTTTAGTTTATTTGTACATTCTAGCAATTGATTTTCCTGTTAAGTGAATGTTCTCCGTTTGGTTCTGTCTCATCACCAAATCCAACGGGAGCCCAGTGTACGCTTCCTTGCCGACGCCGTGGGTCAACTCAGGGAAAGCAAGTTCATTCTCTGCCCAAGTAGACATTTCTCTACTATTGTTTATTGTTTATTAACTGGATTTCCAGTCCCCATTAGCTGAAGCCATGGCGACCGCTAATCTTCCTGGGGTCCACAGAACGGACAAAACATAATACATACAATACATGACATAACACAAGCAGTTAAAACAGACAGTCAGAAACATCAAAATAGTACAGTCAGATACAAAGTACATTCAAAGACTAAGATGTATAGTACCAGTAACTGACCATATACATTTTGCATCCATAACTTCATAATTGAAGGATTAGGAGTCTACAAAGGCAATGGAGTACCCATCATATGGTCGATAGCCTTAGGTGAGCCTTTAATTGTATTGTCACTATATCTTTACATAGCAAATAGTTTTTGATGCTGATATTAATGTTCTGAATGTCGTTTAGAAAAACTTTACACATATGAAGCAGCATCAGAGTGGAAACTGATGCAACCCACTTGATTAAATAACTTGTTTAAAACTCAGAACATAAGGTTTGGTGCTAATACCAACCTTTATAGACCTCAGCCTGGCTCACTACTACGTATGCAAAGTTGAGAAGCCGTTACAAGCCGTTAAAAGTTTCCCAGGGTCATAAAGAGATTTGTCAAAACCTGAACATCTTCCTTGTAACTTAAGTGTTTCAAAAGGCCAATGTGACAGCTGACTTACATAGTTCTCCTCATTGGAAGGATTTCATTTCAAATCTAAATGACACCAAAGTGAACTTTTCCCAGTGTGAGTAGGGCTTATTTAAAAAAAATGGCTCCGACTGTCACGATATTGAATGATGGGGAGCTTGTCCATCTTGGCACAGGCTTAATTTCGTGTGGAGAACATTAAACTCCTGGTTGCTCAGCAGTGCACAGGCAAACAGCCTTTGGCTCCACACACACTTACAAAGGCCAAAAGGGGAGCTGAGCAGAGCACACGCAAACACGAGTAATGACATCCAGCTGCTGGTGTGTGTGCGCGCACACACATGCAGTTAGTGAAACAAAGCAATTCAGTGGTCTGTAGATTCAAGTAACATTATGATAACTTCAGAGGTAAAAAAAAAACCAGGCAATTTCTCCTGACTGACCATACTGATGTTTGGCATACGTGTTGCGTATTAGAAAGATGATCACGACAGGAGCTTGGTGACTTTTCTTGATGAGAGACCTCAGTTAACCAGCTTCTCAAATTAGCTCGGACAGTCACGCACAGGGGACTTTCCAGGCTCTTATCAAGCACGTGAAGAGGTGACATCACTGTCCATGGAGACTTTCATAACACACGGAGGCTTGCAGCATGGCATGACATTCAAAGAGTTGCAGGTCTTGTTATAAGCTCGCCACAGTGTGGAGGATTGTGAAATGAAAGGTGGATATTAACCAGCTTTATCTTTTTAATAGGACATTCTGGTATTTATCAATCTGGAGTATATTCTTATATTTTTGTCCTTTTATGACAATGGGATTGATTGAGGCAAGCAGTGTGAGCCTTCAAAAAAAAACAAAAAAAAAGTAAACACAAATCCTGGAAATCCCTGTTGCTGTTGTTGAAAACTGCATAACATATCGAATCCACTTCCTGTTTAACTTGCAGGCTGACATACCTGGAGTATTCATAGTTCATTCATATAATAGTTCCTTACCTCCATCTGGCCAGTCGCTGTATAAAGAAGGTGCGAGTAATGGTTTTATTAAGGTTACACAAATTGGATGCAGCCGGGCCCAAGAACGCAGAAGCTAAAAAAAAGTTGGTTAAAGGTGGTAAATACAGGATTCAGAGAATATCAATTGCCTCCACACGGCTCTGAACACCGAGAAGGATCAGTGGATGGGTATCAGCTAACGTTTCTAACGGCCCAAACAGTGCAAACCACAGCAACAGCACTAACAGTGCAGAGCAGGGCTATGAGCTAGCAAGTGGAGCGCAACAATTACTCGCATGCCCGGCTATATCAACAAAGCACAGAGACGCTCTGATTACAACACACACACAGAAGTAGAGAGATTCCATTCTCTGCTCAGGTAGACGATACTCCACTGTATCTTTACATTGCAAATAGTTGTTTGCTGCTATAGTAATGCTATGAATCCCGTATATATAGATCCTTTAACACAAATAATCTTGAACCAAGTTATGTGTTATGTAAAACGTTTTTTTCTTTTTTTTTAAAGCTCTAGGAGGCCTGTGCTCCTTTCCTCGATGGACATTGTTATTGTGGGAGTCTGCTTTTCCGCAAATTTCCACTAAAGAGAAATTCTATCATGAACTAAGTTACAATGGACCGAAATTACACCAAGACTGCTTTAAGTGTTGCAGGCAATAATCTATCGTGGCAAGAAAGGACCTTGCAGAGGCCAGCAGTTCATCACAGGACACGTCATCCGCTTGGGTGTATATCAGCGCAAGCCACCAAGGTAATGCTATCGTGTATCTTTATTTGATTGTCCTTGTGCTCTGCTTCCTTGGAAGTATTTTGCAGACATTAAGCATGTTAAGGACTGTGTTTTGTTTATATAACAAGATCTTCTGTATCTATACAGTGATGAAATATGGGGATCAGGTGGGAGCAGCTGTCAAATTCTGCAACGCTATAGTGCTAAATATAAACAACTTACTTATGAGACTGTAGCCAAAGTGTGTTCATGATTCACATGTAAAAAAAAAAAAAAAAAAAAAAAAAAGCACTTACATTTTGATTCGGCACCTCAAATAAGAAAAAAAAGTCTGTTGCAGGTTATAAGTTTAGTGTTAGTTGAGGAGAACAGAGGACACACTTTGGTGTTTTTTTTGGGGGGGGGGGGCACCAGCTGTGTCTCCCTGTCCAGGCCAAAGTCTCAGCTGGGAATTTGTATTTTTTGCAAAGCTGACAGGGAAACACAGAGCCGCTGTAACCTGAGATCAGCAATGGAGGGAGCGAGATGAGGGAACGTAGAAAAACAAATCCTTTCAATGCTGCCAGTGTGTGTTAAAGAGAGAGGGATGGATTAGTGCAGGGCGGGTGGTGGAGCCGCCCTCCCCCCCCCTCCTTGACAGATAACTCCACTCTCACACAGAGAGAGACAAAGGAGGAGGGAGGAGGTGCAAAAAGAAGAGAACATATATGCCGTGACGATTAAAAACACATAAAAACACTTTACGTGAACCTCAAAATGGGATGAAACTAAGCAACCAAAGTGATTTCTGATAATGTGATGGAACATTGTGGTGCCACAACTTTGGTCTCTCTGCATTATGAGAAAAGTATGTTGAGGACTTTAAGTTTTTAAAACTAGAACTAAACTCAACACCATTGACTTTTATGGGACACACAAGTGTTTGTATACAGGTAAAAATGCGTTCACAGCACCTCTACATGAAGCAGGCGACAACTTGCGGTTCTGAAAAGGGAAGGCTAAAGGTCATCAGGGGTGATTTCTCTGGGCATAAAAATAAATCTGATTGTATAGAAGTTTATGATAAATTACCCTACTTCTCACCTGATTTATTAAACATTGTGAACCTGACTTTATGGTCTCAATTGCTAGTTTGAGGTCTTCTTCAATACAGCATGATGCTCATTTAGGCAATTATGGTCCCATCTACAGTAAAATAGACAATAAAGCACAGTATAGTTTAGGGCTTGGTTAACTTGTGATTGACTGGTGACGAACAAGGCGTTGTTGGGTCTGAGAGTTGTCTATGTCCTCATTTTACAACTTTAACCCTTTCACAGTGTGTTTTTCAGTTCACAGAAGTTAAGTGAACCATTTTGGTCATCTTAAAATGTCGTTCAGGTATACTTAGCATCCACTCTCTCGTGTACTTCTGGTTCCAAAAAACAAGAAGGCGAAGACCAAAAAGCCATACTAGAGACTTTAAACGTCACTAGGTGACATCACAGGGACTATGACCACTTTTCATGTACAGTCTATGACACTTGGCAACTGACAACCAGCAATCAATTCAGAAAACTCCCATGAAGATAGGTCTCATTAAACAAAATATTCCCAATAAGGCTTTATTAAGTGTAACCAAGCACATATGCAGATCTTGGTACCGCTGTACCAACTTGCTAGCAGTTGACAGGGGATATTTTTACAAACTGGCCAAGATATTAAAGGTTTCAGGAAGATCATTCCCTTAAAACTAATAGAACGAGATGTTGTTTTAGGCTAACAGCATCTCGCAGTTGGCCTAAAAACATCAGATTCCCAAAGTTTCATACCCCAGTCAGCTAATTTAGCAGAGAATCCAGCAAATCATATTTTTTAGCATTTATTTATATCCAGCATACCCTATTAATTCTTATATTTTGCTCTTCTTTGTGCGAGGCTTACCTTCAGTCTTAATGGTACTATAGAAATAAAGATTTAATCAACCGACAACACTGTGGTTCCATAATAATTATGAGCCTGTCAGTGTAGGTCTTTCCAAGTATCACTGTGTAAATATGGAGAGCACCAGCTGTAACCCCATGCTTGACCCCTGTAACCCTCTGACCCACATACCAATCTGCAGACAAGACTGGGTAAAAAAAAAGAAATGTGACTATATGACACAGCCCATCACTATCGCTAAGAAAGCTTGCACGCACACACAACAACTAACACCAACCCAAACAAAGGGGGATATCCTGTTTTTCCAAACCCCCCCTTCCTCCCAGAATAGCACAGCATGGCAGGGAGGTTGTTATCGCTCTTATCACAGCCGCCATTAAAATGGTCTGTGTGGCAAGGAAGCATCCCTTATTGTTTACTCACAGGCTTCCTTTCAGTTTAGGGGCCGAGGTGGCCAACAGGGCCACATACTGCTGTCACTCACTGTCCATCTCCTCATGCCCTGCCCGCCTCATTAAGACGTGTCTCCATCAGCGTTTTTTGACTTATGCTACCAAGACCCCGCCCCCAACCTTATCTTAAATTGCCGGAGCATGTGGAGAAGGGTGTATGGTACAAACATGTACAGACACACACTTCTAACACAATCCCTACTTTTACTGGTACAGTGGTATGTGTAGGATAATATCTGCTAAGGTTACACGTGCTTTAAACACTTAACAAACACTGTACTTGAGTTGTGTCAGCAGTGTTCCAGAAGCTATAAGTAGATAGGACAGAGATACACGAACTAACATGCCCCTGGTGCACATGCAGTGCATAGCTTACTAAGAATCCCATGCATCTAAGTGCACTGCACATTGCTATGGTTTTGGTAGTATAAACACACACTCTTGCACACACACGAGACACATTCACACATCAGTTACACCCATATCTGTGTCACTCCCCTGAGCGTGCCACATCTCATATCCATACTCACTGACCGTTCGGTATGTGAAAGTATCACAGGCTCATAACAAGCAGCTTTACACGGCAGCTGCTGCTCTCCTCATGTGCGCGCTGCTGGCACGCCTCGCTCCATGAGTATACCCACGCTCCAGGTATTCACGGCATGCAATCTGACCCAAGCCAGGGGCATTGTGCACTTGCGCAGGGGTCAAGGCGAGCTTGAGAAGAGGTCGAAAAGTCAGCAATTTGAACAGCAAGGTCAAAACTTTCAGTTGGAGGACAGGTTGGGCAGAGGGTTTGGGATGGTGCTGCTGCTTGATTCCTTCCCAGCGGAGGAGCTTCTGTCCTCAACAGCGTGTGTGCTGCCAAGGTGGAGATGTGTTTGAGAGTTTGTTGTGCTGTAAAGTTTGTTCTGGTGGGACAATAGAGGCTCCGGTGCTCCATTTGGCTCATGGAAGATCTTCTATTTGTGGTGTTATAATGTTTGCCCTCTGGTCAAGTAGACCTGCTGATGCTAAATTGAACTCTTTCCAGTTAGCGTAAACATAATGTTCTCTAACCTTACGTGCAGACTTTACAAATTGTCCAACTATCATTTGAATTTCAAAAAACACTTTGTTTTGTTTTGTTACCTGTTGTTGGGCCGCAACAGCCAAGTTGCATTACTGCAACGCAATACACAAGAAAAAAAAGAGGACAGGATTCTAGTTTCCAGCCAGAAACACCAAGTAAAAGTGGCTGAGTTTGGCCGTGTATAGCTGGACGCTGAACATGTTTTTTGTTTTTTTGTTTTTTTTAAATGGCAGTCAATGACGGTTGCTGCTACTGTGAACCTTATTCATCAACAAAGTTATACATACAGACTTAATAATCCTTGTTATTTGTATCCATCAGAGCAAAACTGAAGATGGAGACAAAACACACAGAGACAGTGAGTGAACGCCTCCACGTGCAGACTGTTCAAATAAACTGGTGTAACTAAAGGCTTTCATTAATTCCTGTCATTTTACAATGTGCACAGTCAATTTGTGTGCCGACGCCTGCAAATGCAAACAGAGAGATCCTCCCTGCTCAGCCAAGAGTCAAGGTCGCCGAAGTAGTCGCACTTACACCGAATGCACAGCATAGTCAAAGATGTGCACCTGTCTCCCTAACGTTCAGGGCCAACTGTTGAGGACAGGCGGTCGTGGGAAAACCCTGAGAGCGCTGCGCTGTGATGTTTTGCTACGCAGTCTCAGCTGAGTGAAGTGATGATTTGCCAGCTGAAGGACAGGAGTTAAATTTGCAGTCCAGTGGAGCACTTGACTTGCAAAATGTGCCATTACTCTGCGTGTCGAAGATCAGCAAGAATGACATACTAATCTGCAGAGAGTATTTTTTGAAGAAATAATTCAACTTTGATTATGTTTATGGGGATTTTATACAACTTAAAGTGAATGAGGAAAATGTTTGCCACCGTTTGTAAGACAGCAAAGGCCAAAAATGACATAGTTGTATTTTTATAAATAGGGCTGGTACTACAGTAACTATTTAATTAGTTTGTTTCTATTAGCTACTATTTGATGTTGAGTATTGACTCTGCTGTGGTTGAGTGGAGGACAGATGACATGGTTTGGCACACCATGTCTCACACATCACCCACACTATCTGAACTCTCAGATGTCTATCTCCTTTTAAGTGAATTATCTACATCTCAGCTGTGACATGAGACATTAACTCAGTTAACTCAAAATAACTATTAAATGCGCTATGGGCTATATGTGGCTTTGTGTGGCCCTGCATGGTCACGTATATTTTGACATGCATATATATGGACTGTCCAACACACTGCATCATTAGTGAGAAAACGTTACAGAAAATGTGTGAAATGGATCACTTTTCAAACATTAAGGGAGACATAAACAGTTTCTCATTTTTAGATACTGAGCAATGATTTTGCTAGCAGATTGTATACTTACGATGCTAACTGAGCTTCATAAAGTAGGTAAAGATGCAGTTTCTGGCTTATTTTGTAGTGTTTTTCTGCTGAGAATTGTTAAAAAATATTCTTAAACATGCACTTAATGGCTTCATACCTTTTAAGCTATGACAATGAAGCTGCTTGTCAGTTACAAGTCACTCAGCCTCAGCAGTTGATATATGTAGAAGTTAACACTAGAAGAAATTCCAGCATTGTTCTTGCTAGTGTTGGACTATAAGTCTGATAAGTGAAATAAACACAAATGAAAGATCACTGTCTGTCAGACTGTTTGGCAGCTTACTCATACTTACTTTTAATGTTACTAAATAAAATACTTTTGCTGTGGTTGCAGGAGAGTTAACTTCCCCAAATCATTTAAATGGAATCCGCAAAGAGAGGAAATAATACAGAGTAGATGTGCGTGTCCTAAATGAGGCTTATGAAGTTAATGTTGTGCTCTTTGGTCTTGAAAGTGTCGTTCCTTTACCACTGTAGTTAGTAAGCTTGTTAGCCGGATGTTTGTTGCTTAGATAAACACACCCTGTAATCCATTCCTTACACTATTTGCCTCCAAACTTTTGAAATGCATACTATCACTCTTACTTCAGCTGTCATGCACACTTCAGCATGTGGAGAAAAACAAAGCTTAACAGGCCTGCCGTGACTTACGGCTGCTAAGCTGTGAGGGGTGAACATCCGGTTGTTAAATTTGTTTGTTAAATGAGAAAGTGAACTAATTGCTAAGGCACTTGTCCACCCTGTGACTTAAGTGTCACACTCCTGCTTGTTGTCAATCTTAACACCTTTTTTGTGGTTGGAAAATGTATTCTCTCACTTTTCTGTTTTTTTCAGACACTGTATCACAATGAGTCAACAAGTTAGTTTTGGCAGGAGAAAGGTGAGAATTTGAGTCTTTTTTTTTTTTTTTTTTTTAAACTTCATTTCTAACAATTGAATTGCCTCATTAACACCAGGTCTCTCCAGGGATTTGGCTGAACCAAACGAAGGAATACAAAGAGGTTAATTAACAGAACCAAAGGTTATCATCCTGAAGTGACTTAATACTTTTTTTTTGACAGTCTTTCTTAATTGGTCGGGGTGTGGTGCCAAGACTCTTTCCAAGAGTGAAGTAGTGAGCCGATGCCAGCAGAATAGCCAGGCCACAGGAGGAAGGAGTATTGTTCTTGGCATGGATTGAAGCGACCAAGTCCAAGCACCCAGATGGACTCCAACAGGCTCCAGCAATAATACACACACTGGGAGGAGAATAGAGGTCACCTCAGGATACAAACACAATAAATCCATTGTGACTGGCTGTCTCTTTTCAAAGACTTTTCAGATCGTGTCCTCTGCACATCGAGGACAACCTGGTGAACAATCAGTCTCAAATGTAAACAGAGACCCGGCCTTCAAAAACAGCTTAAGTGGGAACGCTGAAAGCATCAATGTGCCGAGCTTTGGCTGGTCTGATTTCTTTTATATGTACACCACAAACACAGAATAACCTCGGCTGCCTTCTTTTACTGTGTAAGCATTATCGAGTTTCAGTCATTGTTAGGCTCCTGTCCAAGAACTACTTCAGTGCAAAAATTCATTATGTAAGTGCACCAGCACTGCACTGTTTGAACTTAAAAGATGCCTCTGCATGATCAAACTGGTGCATTAGAGAGTCTGTAAAAAAAGAATCGAAAATGCAGTTGCTCATAGTTGTTTGAGTTTAATTTGGATGTATTCAAAGTAGAAAAATAAATAATGTGAGCCAGTTTAACATGCAGGTCTCCACTGCAAACTGTTAAATTAGTAGGCCTAATTGCTTTGCAAATGCTGCAGGCATAAAATTAAAGACTGTTGGCAACTGTGGAAAGTTTGACAGTGTGCAAACTCAAACTCAGATGATGTGTGTGTCAACGCTTTGACATTTTATCCTATCCCACAATATTTTCTTGCGGCACTAAAGTCAAACACAGACATATAAGCTGCATGAAAATATAGTAAAAAAGCATGGACAGGTGTAAAACCACAAAATGAGGAAACTGTAAACTAAAAGGAAATGTTCCACCCACGCAGTTATCCACGCGTCATCCTCAAATGTCACATTCACATTCGTGCAAGCCAACACAGAACGTGCTAAAATTCAGATTGAACTGTACACGTGTAGGCTACATTTAAAGTGTGAATGTATTGTAGTGCACCCTTTGCAAGCTTTACTGGACTTCTCTGAATGAGAGACATGCTTTTTTTTTCTCTCTCTCTCTCTCTCTCTCTCTCTCTCTCTCTCCCTCTCCCTCTCCCTCTCCCCCTCTCCATCTCTCTGTCACTCTCCTCTCCCTCTCTATCTCCAGGTTTTTCTCTCAGGAAAACCAAAAAAAAAAACCTGCAGCAGCCATAGCGACAGAGAGCAAAGGAAGACCTGGCCCGGGCCTGTCACCTTTGGAGCGTCCTGATTGGTTGAAGCCTGCTGTGTGAGCTTTGTTGCCGTGTGGACGGCGAGGCAGGCAGTTCTCTGAGCGTTGCCGTGGACGCAGAGCTATCTCAGCAGTCCTGTCAGGGTGGATTTACACTGCAGGCTCAGAGCGGATTTCTTTCACTCCTGTGACACATTCTGTGACTGGATGAAAGGGAACCTCAGTATGACACTTCATGTTGACTTCAGTGACAGGGACTAAGGATCTGCTCACTTATTGACTTTTTATTGACATAGCAAATGTCAGGGGAAAATCAGACAACCCTCTGTTTTTTTGCACATGAAAAGCAATGTTTGTCCAGTTTATTGTGACTTAAGCGAAATGGACAGTCGTGAGCATGCAGTTTATGCACTTATGCATGTTGATAAAGAGAGAGAGAGACCTGAGAACACACATTGAGGAATCATAAGACATTTATTTAAACAATCACACTATTGTTAGAAATATTAACAAGTCCTAACACACTCCTAATTCCCTCTGCAGAAAGAGGTTGTGTTTCAATTGATTCCTGTAGTATGGTGGCCTGTTTAAATATCTCTTTGAATCAGCAATTCAATTGGAAAACCAATTATTCATATCAGAGCTTTTTAGGAGGGACCAATAATAGAGTCATCCTTTTTTCTTTGCCATATACAGAAAAAAAAGTTTGAAAAAATGGCCCCAAAAATGGCTAATGGCTGTGCAAACTAGGGGATTTTCAAATCTTAACTGAGTCAAGATACCACGGACAAAACAACAGATTTAACAGATATTTAATATTTATATCGTAGAAGAACACACGCGTCACACGTTTCAGTCAAGACGCAGGACCACGCACTTTGTGTTTATGCTAAACAATGGTTTAAGTATATATTTTTTCTGTTCCAGTATAAGAACTCAGTTTGAATGTTTCGTTTAGTTCCCATCCATCCTTTTTTTCACCTAAATATCACGTTCAGGGTCACAGAGGGTGTTGGTGCCAATCCCAGCATGCACTGTGTCATCAGTTCATCACAGTGCTTTTCTTTATTCTTCCACTAAAGTTCAGGTATAAGGTGCAGATGTGAATCTCCTCTCTGCGCCATTGTTCGTCATCCTACCCTCGTTTGTTATTGCCCTGTGGCATGTGTTGATAGATGAGGTTAAAATACAGTGAATAACCACTGACAGTTGTTTCCTCCATGGGAAGGAGACATACAATGAGTGCTCTGATTCTGTTGTTGCCAGACTGGATCCAGATTGAGATGATGACTTCCTATGACTCCTCTGACTCACGTAGTCTGCATCGTGGATCCAGACCCCATATGTCTGCCACAAGTGTGGATGAAGTGAAAAGAGAAATCCCACCGTGTTTGTATCGACAATACGGCTGATAAAGTGTTTGTCTTAAATTAAACAAATGTGATGGATCCCTGTCAGGTGAGCCATTGTACACTGTCTTAAATTTGAACTTCATCCAAATTTGATGCCATTTTTTAATTGGTTGAAGACACAAGCAAAGTACAAAAACATAAGTTAGTAATCCAGCACTGGCCGACAAAGCCGAACATGATAAGAACTGAATGAACAACTTGAAGGCAATTTCAAACCAGCCTGCTCCTCTTAACTCCTCTAATCAAATACCACAAATTACACTAGAGAATGTAGCTCATGTCCACAAACAGGTTTTTGACTTATACAGAGCAACTATTTATATTTGTAGATCAGAATGTACACAGGCTAAAAATGTCACTTCCCCAGTCAACATCTCGAATCATCGCTTTTATGATGCACAAGGAACTGTGTGTTTGTGTCTACACGCACAGGCATGTCCCATACAGCTGCAGAGTACGTGGTCTGTAATTACCTGCTAATGTGTCATTCGCATTAGACAGAGCTGTGACCCCTGATGGCTGTAAAATTCCCCAGAGAACAGCCCGGGGCGTTCTCACACTGCATTCAAGCTGAACTTTCAACTCTCACCAGTGACACAGAGAACAATTGCCACATGTATGACCATATGAAGAAACATGTGTACATGTGAGTCTTACTCTTATATGTAGAGTACGCAAGCACGCAAGAAACATTCTGACAAAAGAAAAACATAATTTTCTTGTTTAATATATTAAAACTTTAACTACTCGTCTGCTAGGTGTAAACTAAGAGATATTTCAACTGGTGTAATTAAAATTACCTTAAACACATGTGAGAAGTGACACCGTCCATGATTCCGGATGTTTTCGACGGCATACACCATATTATTCACATAATATCCTGTTGTGTGTCATAACTGTTTCCCTTTAGTCGATCAGTCACTGTGTTATGTTTATTCATGTTAACATCCCAAACACTAGCAGCAGCAGCAGCTGCCAATGCAAAACACAGCTCACAAAGGTAGGCTGCATGCAAGGCGACCCCTCCCCAGGTTTCCCTTCATCCCTGACATGGCCAGATATTTATATGTTAGATATTTGGAATCCTTCTGTGAGGCACCAATGAGACTCCCGGCTTGCTTCTTTGGACAGTCCACACATTGCGCTGCACAAATGCCTATTTGCGAGCACCAAGACAACGCAAACTTGCATCTGATCTCGGGATTTCGTCAGTGAGCTCCAAAAACCGTCGGCAAGCAGAAAATCAAAGCTGTGTTATATTGCTGTGTTATATTGTTGTGTTATATGTTGTGTGATATGAACAAGGCATTAGCTGCTAAATGCTCCACTATGTTCACCATAACGCAGTAAACTATTTGCTTACTGTGCCTGTCTGCCATTTGGTACAAAACAGGTAGCGTACAATGGGTTTTCAGTGCTTTTTTCTCTGAAAACCATTGCCTGCTGCTCTAAAAGTGGCGCTATGAGAGCGGTTAGAATGAACCAAAACAGTAACGATGTGGACCTGACAGCTGAACAATGAGCTAAAACTCTCTAAAGCTCTGTTAATCAGCAGGGTACTTCAGATTTGCGTGATAATTCTATTTAGGTTCATCACTTCGGGGGTCCTCTTTCACCTTAAACAGTTCCCACATTGTCATTTGAAACATTGTTATTTAAAAAAACAGTGATCATAGCCACCTTAAAGGGCATCTTGGTGAGCTTTGCCAACCATTATGTAACATTCAACTGAGCAGCTCTATTGTAACTGTAGTTAAAAAACATCTTAAATATATATTTTTCATATCACAGATGCTAGGCCCAGTGGGGGGTCAACTTGCAGGACGCCCTGGCAGCTCTGTGCAGCTCCTTCAGCCACCGGCTGCTTCACCCCCGGTGTGTGAAGGAGAGGTACCGCAGGTCCTTCCTTCCTGCTGCTGTCAGGCTGCACAACCAACTCTGCTCCCAGCAGACCACATGACAATAATAACATGACACTAAAAACCTGTGCAATACATCACACATTACACTGTGCAATAATAGTTAAAATAGTTAAAAAAGTTAAAAAGTTAAAATAGTTAAAGTAAATATAATATTTCAGTTATTGTTGTTTTTTCTACTGTTTTTATTTTATTGCTTATTTATAATACTTGTTTATTTTTTATTTTTAGCTTGTCTTCTTCTACTATGTCTCTTGTGTGCACTTTACGCTACGCTGTTGTAAGTCTGCAAATTTCCCCGCTGCGGGACTAATAAAGGATTATCTTAACTTCGGCCTGGCGGGCTGCAGGTCTAGCCATTTACTGGTGGAAACCCTGCCTCAGCTATACATTTTCATGCTTTAACACAGAAACCTGTGAATAGTACCACTTAATAAACCAAAAATAAAAAAGGATTACTTTAATATCATAACTAGCTTTTAATGGTCATGTCATCTTTCTTCAGCCAGAGCAAGCATTCAACCCTGATCTATGTACGGATCAGCTAAGGAAGGAATTCCCCGCTGTCCCTTAAAGTCCCTTAAAATTGATTAAGCTGAAGAAGATTCCCAGGACTGTGTGGGTGAATGTATTTTAGAACACCAGAACATCAGAACAAGGACATCAGGGTCCGATCATGTTGTTAAATAGTGACCTTTGTAACAAGATGAAAGAAAATGTCAAAGAATGTTTTCATTTATCCATCAGGAAACTCAAATTTAGTTAGATAAATCCAACCAAACAGCAAGTTATTGAATCATCTATCCCAACAAAGAAAAGAAAAACGTCTTTGTCTTCAGACTCTGTTCTTCATCATTTAGCACCCATAATCTCCAATGGCTTGTCTAACCCTCTGAGATAAGTCCAGCTCCTCAATGTTAGCCCTCCCTCTCCCAGCCGTCAGGTGTAGTGTGTCCGACAGCTTTATTCATGAAGTAACGCCAGCAGTGAAGTTCACGCAAAGGTAATTAATCTGGAAACCTAAGGCTGCTCCCCATTCACAGCGCAGTCAGATAATTATAGCTACAGGCCGTTGGGGGTACGAGGGCAATGAAAGTGGTGAAAGATAGACTTAAATGAGAGACTGAAAAGTTATATCTAAAGTTTTTTTTTTTTTGTCTTACCCTCCAGAGTTTCATTTGCTCTTTTAACCAGCTGCCCCTTTATGGAATGGGGAATTACACTGCAAGGACAGAATGTAATGAAGTTCACGAAATTAAGGTTTTAAATTGCACTTTATTCAAAACAAAATAAAATCTATTTAAATATCTTAACAAAGATGTTAATCTCCATTTTCCTCCTCCTACCCTTTACGAACCAGATGAGATTAGTGGTGGTAAAGGTGTGGAGTTGTGTAAATGATGGTGCTGATAGACGAGTTTAGAGAACAAGGTCACAGGTCAAACCTGGAGGCCATGACCGCAAAATGACCATTTTTAGGAACTTGTTGTTTGGACAGTTCAGAACATCTGTAGGATTCCAGACCGGCTTAGATCCATCTGCCAGGCATCAAACAGATTAAAGACAGCAGACCTCTTCAAATTATTTTGGGGATAAAGGTAATTGCTGAAATGACACAACAAATATGTTTGTGTTATTGACATGCAGACATTGCATACTTCAGGCACTTCATGTACTTCAGGTATCGATTCACCTTCACCTAGTTGACACTACATTTTATAATGTATCATTAGTCCGCTTTATCTAGTAAGCTTTTTTAATAAAAAAATATAAGAAAGATAGAAATAAAGGACTATGAAAAAAAGGTCACAGTGAAGAAGCAGCATGACTTTGTGGAAACGTGTGATTCTCTGTATGAAGGTCTATGGGTCGATAGAAAAACATGTTGTTGAAGTACAATATGTGTAATGGGCGGTCACATTTTGGCATGGAGATTTTTACATTAAACATAAAGAAAAGGTGGTTATCAGGTATGATTTGGCTTTTGTAATAATTATAAGGAGAGGAAAAATGCTCAATATCTAGTTGTTTGATACCTTTTTCTGTTCAGTGTGCATACAATGCTTGGACAGGTTTTCATACATGTAACTGCTTCAGTTTTTTGAGAGGTTTGAGGAAATGCCTCTGTGTATTCACACACTTATAATGAGAAACTTCACCCACACGACTTGTCTAAATGAATATTTCATGATGTAGGAAGAAGACTTTCAGGTTGGTGTTATGCTGTATATAGCACCTGTTACTTCTTTTTACTACCTCAGTCACGGTACCAAGTAAAGTTAAAACACCGCAATCCACTGATTGGTTACTTAAATAGTCACTTGCATGACAAAGGACATCCTGCACAAGCGTGCCACTTTTAAATAGCCGTCAAGAGCCGTTAACCCAGATGTAAAAAAAACAGTGTGAAGGATTTGGGGGGATCTATTAGCTGAAATGTAATACAATAATAATACAGTAATATTCATTACTATGTTTTACTAAGAATTGTTGTGCTTTTGTTAGCTTAGAATGAGCCCCATGTCTACATAGTGAGTCCGCCTAGTTGTACCACCATGTTTCTAGCCCATAACAGAAAAACCAAACACTGGCTTTAGTGAGAGCCTTATGGGTTTTTATGTTACCTGAAGGCCACTGTAGTTCTTCGACATGCTTGGAAAGGGAGGAGGGCGCAAAGGGCTATTCGGTTATTGCAGTCTGCTACCTCACCAAAATCCCCCACACTGCTCCTTTAAGAAAATGGCAGCCCGCACAACTATGGCGTACACTACAGCTGGTTGCCAATTAAAGAATTTAATGAGTGTTGTGTTGAAGATGATGTCACAGCCATTTCACCTGCCGTTGCTAAGACGATCAGCTGAGAATCCCGCCTACAGAGAGGGGTCATGATCTGCTGTGGAGAATGAAATAGAGAAAAGGACCTCGTATCAAAAATCAGTTGAGTTGAACCTTGCAGTGGGAATTAAGCATAAATGCATCTCTAAGTGATTTAGTATTGCAAGGCAGGATGATGATCAGCTGCAAATAAAAAATATTTTACAGGAAATAATAAACATGTCAGAAATGACAAAACCTATTCTTTGGGAAACTAAAGCAATAATAGTGAATCATCTGCCAAAGCAGAAAACAAGGGTGTAACTATGATGACAGCCAAGAATCATCAGACCCCATGAACCTGAAAAATAATCCTCTGTCTTGCAGCTTAATAACGTCTGCTAATGTATTCAAAAGCAACATGTTAATTATTATTAGATTTTCATTGAATATCATATCTCAATGTTCACAGAGGAGATTAGTCTTATCAACATCAGTGATAAAGTAGCTCTGCAGGGGAGCTCATTGTGAAACTTCTCCCTCCTTTGGTCCTCTGATGAAAAGCACGGCTCGGCATCCTGCTAATACTCTAATTAAAGCCAAACAGCTGCACAGCTTGCTCCACCACATAATCACACCGTATCCACCACAATGGCTCTCCCGTATTTATAAGAAGATTATTAGTGAAATTGGCATGAACGTGATGTGCTTTATAAAGTAGAAGGGGGGAGAAAGATATTGTTGAAAAAGGTCAAAGTAAACCTGTGGCTTGATGTTTACTGAAAGAACAGTTCTTTATAAGCAATCTTTATGGCTACACTTGATTATGATGGTATTAGAATACATTGTTGGGATCTGGCTGGAGCTGGTTTGGTTATTTTTAGTATGAAAATTAAATGATTGATATTGATAAAACTATGAATATCAATAAGATTATTATACTATATTAATAATAACAGGTCACCACCCTGAAATCAGTGACCAACAACCAATTGTGGTTAAAGTCTCAAAATTGGTGTTCACTTAAAATGTCAAATTGTCAAAGTACCATTAAACATTCGAGTAAACAGTGAAGGGTTGAATCCGAGCACTGACTATAACAACCAACCATTATCACAACACACAAAATAAACACAGAAAACTGCTCTTTAAAACTTTAACAGAGTTTACTAATCTATAACAATACTGATCCGAAAATCACAAGACTTAATATTGGCCGCGATTACTTAACGGGAGAATAAGACAAACAACGGAAGCCCCACTCACGAGAATTTCTCCTGTTCAGGACCTGGAACTGAGATCACGCTCTACCGGCTGGCCAAGTGGCAAGTTGATCATCCGTATTGCAGCGGGGATAAGCTTCTTCGGTCTTGCCAATGTAATTTCTCCTGCCTAAGATCATATAGTTGGCTCTCGTCCAATGAGGCAATAGTGCTGTGGTTTGAACAAAATCTCCCTATCAGGTGATATTTTGACGCCTGTTATGGGTTTGGCACGATTTCACAATCCAGGCTTTCAAAATGACATGCAGAACTCTCTCTTTGTTTTAACCACATGGTGAAGACCCAACAACATATTCTGAATTTTTATTTGAGACTTATTTTGTTTGATTTCATAAAAATAGTGGGAACCTAAAGATCAAATGTCAGGCCCTTAGACTAATCATCATGTAGAGTACAGTACAAGGAAAAACTAAGTTGACCCGTTTGCAAACAAAGAGACTCCACATATGTTGTCTATTCAAAAAGCACTTGTTGAAGCCAACCAGCTGCAAATGTAATCAGCAGACTTTGTTACATGACACGATGATGCGTGCCAAGATTATAAGGTTTATAGCAGGCCTCATCTGAGAAGTGTCTTGAGTGGCTCTAAACTAAACCTGTCATTGCCATTGATTCAGACCAAAATGTCCTCCCCGAATGCACCAAGTAGCTCTGCACAAGTCAGGCTTGTAGTGTCAAGAACAGGGTCAAAGCATGTCCCAGAGGTAAAAACGAAGTTAATACACTTTTGATATTGTAACATATCAGAGGCGATCAGCCGTTGTCTTTTGCACAAAATGTGTAATATTTCATACTTTTGCAATGCATGTATTTGTCTCCAGACATAATCAGGGTCATAAAGTTCTATGAATTCACACCAATAACACTTTTTAATATCTCAAAGAAGCAATAAAAACAAAGCAAACCACATGGTCAGACTTAACCCAGGAGATTATTTCCACACATTAAGGTCAGAAAGGATCTTGTACTTTGGCAATGTCTTTAACCTACGACTCTAATAGTACTGCTGTCGTAGGAAACCAAAGGATTCCTAGTGAATTATGGCCCTACTGTGTGCATCTTCAGTTTGCAGGAGCAGCTAGTAGAAGAAAACAACAGACAACATGTGGCTGATATGTAAAAATGTGGTATAGTTTCCTGTCAGGTCTAATCAACACGTGCACTTAAGATTACCAAAATTCTCAGATGCTGTTTTTTCCAAATCAACATAACCTGATGGTTTCCTTCTCATGGGACTTGATGTGGGTGGAAACTATAACCACAAAATGAGTATTTGTCATCGGTGTTCATGATGTTTGCTTTCTGTATGATTGTGCTCCCAAACATTTCATTTTGATTTGTCCATACCTTTTTATTTATTTTTATTTCTTTGTAATTACGTTGGCTTTTGCATTGTCAGATGTACTTTGCATTGGGAATGTATTTGCTCGCCTCTTCCTTTGCAAATAAAAGATTTGATCCTTTACACATAATCTCTCCAAAAATGGTGATGTAACACATTTTTATTTGTCTTTCAGCGTCAACACAAGCCACAAAAGGAAAATCAAAGATTTATGTGTTGACAAAAATAGTAAAATCAGAAGACTACATTTACTACTTGATAACTGAGAACCTGCTCTGTGAACATCTAGTTAACTCAAATGTTAAAGAACTAGTTAAAGTTGATTTTTTTGGAAATGCACTCTTCGCTTTCTCTCGCTTTCTTGCAGAGAGTAAGCTAGAAGCTAGCTACCTTGGCTTAGAATAAAGACTGCTGAGGAACATCTATCCTGGCTCTGTACAACAGTAACCGACATATTTATCAAACAAAGGAGACGTGACATGGCAGTGTGTGATATTTAGGTGTGCTAGCTTCAAAAAGTTCATTACCTTTGGACAGAGCTAGCTGTTTACAGTCTTTATGCTAAGCTAAGCTAACCTAACCTAACCGGTTGCTGATTGCAGCTTCATATAAAGCATACCGACACAAGAGTGGTATCAATATTCTCATGAAACAACAAAGCAAATACACATATTTCCCAAAATGAACTATTCCCTTGATTATGTGTTCTCAAGAGTCAGTCACATAATAGGCTACTGCAATTAACTGATGTCCTCATATGATCCAGAAAATCCCCTTATTCTCTGAACTCAGCTCATAATAATGAGTGTGGATTTGTTCTGAACAACCAGCTCATATCTCCTGAAGAAGCTACCAAAACATACTCAGTCTGTGTGGGTGTTTGTCGTGTGTAAAAAAAACATTGAAAGAAGGTTAAAACAGAAACAGAACATTCTCTGCGCTTTCCCAATGGCCAGTTAATAATAAATGTAAATGCATTATGGTAATGGCCCAACCCTCCATGCTGATGAGACCGCTGTTATAGAAGTTCACCTATTACAGACTGCAGTGGAGAGTTTGCCAAGCTCTTTTAGAGTGGAGTTATGTACACCACTTTCCAGGTTGTGTAATTCTCTGAATTTGCTGTTCAACCCTTGACCTTCACTCCTACACAACACAAAGATGTATATATGAAAATGTTGCCAGCTGCGTAACCCTGACTCATTCAGACTCGGTGCTGCAGTGTCCCACCATTCCCTCCACTGAACCTCCAGCGGGTTTGGCAACAGTGATTAGACCAGCTGTAAATCTTAACAGGCCTTCAGTTCCTTGTCATACTAATGAGTAAAAGCTTCATCGCTCGCTGTTTTGGATCAAGACTGGGTTAACACTTTTGGCATGTGGGTGTAGTTAAAACATGTTTGGACACAATGCACAATTCAAAAATTGAACGTATTGTTGCACACTTAGTTGCAAACAAGCACTTCTAACTGATGGCATGGGGTATTTTGTCTTTTGCAGCGAACCGTAAATTCCACTGGAACTTTTCTGACATCACCTCTGCTTCACTATCTAAGTGCTTAAATCTGAGCAGCTGTTCCACTGTGTGACTCTGTATGCATACAAGTCTTCCTCTCAGTGTGTGTGTATCTGTGCAAAATGAAAATGTGACACCCAGCTGCAGCAGCTTCATTTATACAGGTGTCATCTTTTCCAGGAAAGCCTGTCTTAGGTTACTGGACATTGTCTGAGCAGGTGCAATGAATTATCTTCTTGTGCACGTCTTTGTTAAAGGCTTTTTTCTTGTAATCTACCTTTACATCCTTTCTTTTTCTCTCTCTTCAGCCTCAAGGCAGGATCTTGACTTATACAAACTGCAACATGACACTAAAAGAGTATAACTTTCCTTAATGGTGAAGAGGTTTCAGAAGGATTAGTTTCTCTCTGAGTCAGGAAGAGGTGAGAAGCCTCTGTTGCAGAACTATGGTAAGTAAAGAGCATAGAGCTGAAGAATTCGCAGATGTTTATCAGCTGATTCACAACTGAAGTCACTTAGTTTATGACAAAATTTCACAGAAAAGGGAAGTATAATTACCACAGTCCCAGGAGGGGATGCTAGCCGCAGAATAGCAGATTTGCGGTCACATACATAGGCCTACAGATGGTGAGTGAATGCAGTTGCATTGGGCACAAGTGTTTTTCACACTGCACCCTTATCTTGTGTTACTGGTATGTTGTAATTTCCATGCAAATACAGTATGTGTCACCTGGAACACCAAAAGATTTCCAGAGAAAAGTCCCTAACTTAACATGTTTTTGATAATATGCTGCCAGTAGTGACAAGTCATGTGAAATAAGAAATAGTCTTTGAAAAGGTCACACATCGGGTTGTGAAGTGTGGCACCATCATCCTGTCTTGCTTTTGTTGTCATGTTCAGTTGGTCTGACTATTGTTACTGCTTCAGCAGACAATCTATCAACTTTATTGCGTAACTATGTTCAATTGTGGTAACTACTATCAGTGAGCTGAGTCTTTAGTAGAGGTTCGACAAGGCAAATACAGCAATCTCACAGTGACAACAAGGTTAACTCCAGGAAGCTGCCGACTCTCACAGCACCTAAATGTGTTTGGTTTATATTTCTGTCCTATGTAGTGATTAATACAGCATGCACCTGGTGTACGCTGCACTGACATAGTAATATTGCACAAGAGAGCGCACACATTGGATGATAAAAATACACCACCCACAATGCTTCATAAAATTCAGCAGCTCAGACTTGCTACTTGTGATGATGCTTTGGTTCTGCTAATGGATGTTGTTGCAATACTATTGTTACATGGTTTACTGCAGAGGTCCTGCCTCTGTCTTGATCCAAGTAAGCACTCGAGAAATGAGCAACAATGAGATAAAGCATCTCTCTGCCGTCAGTGGATTTTGTTTCTGCTATAATCCTGGGTTTCTATTGGAGCCATTCAAGGCTCTATTTCATTCACATTGAAAAAAGATAGAAAAGGAAACTGCTCCTGCTTCCCCTTGACATTAACGGAAACCACAGCATATTGTAGTGTGTATGACAAATGATCTAGGTGATGATTTCCTGGTGATTTATTAGAATGACCTGAACGTGTTGGTCCAATAAACACTTTTATTTGCACGAATAATCCCGTTCTGTCATCCTCAAGGGAATCAACGCTGTATTCACTACCGTAGTTTGACTTGAACTTCTGAGGCAAGACTGGAAAAGGTTGACAAAACTTAAGACCAAACAGCCACACTGTTCCACTCTCATCATGGTTCTATCCAGATGGTAAACTCTCATACAGATGTAAAACTCTGTTGTAGCCCCAGTGTACTGGACCACCAACATTTAAAGAAAGAAAACATTATGTGAATGCTACACATAATAAGAAAATAAATATATAATATGTATAAGCAGGGATATTATGTGAGATCAGCGTCAAGTCTTATATAACGTGATTGTGGGAAAAAAACAAAGTTGATGTTTCTACACATTAAACACTTTGTGTGAACAAAGCAGACAGAGAGAGGCAGAGCAGACGGCCGTGGCTGAGAGTGTGTTAGACGCTCGTCTAGACGCCGAGCAAGATCCTTCCCGTCATTGTTGCTTGGCATTGAGGCGCTGCAAAACAGGAAATAATATCTGAGGAAAACATACAGTTATGAAGATTAGAAAGTCAAAGACACGTGCCGCAAAATCCAGCACTTTAACATCATTTTAAATGAAAGTTTAAACTCTTACACTAACATGAGTCTTTTAACAAAGTTTGTTTCACATACTTTTTCTTTTCTTCACTATAACTTGCTGAAGCAGAAATTTCTTGAAATTGCACGCCCAGAATGTTTTTAGATTGTCCAATATGAGGTCCAACATCTATGATTAATCTGTTAGTTTTACAGAATTAAGACTAATATATATATATTTTTTATTATTAACAATATATATTTTTTTAACTCTGGTTACATTTACATTTGAATGGACAGTCAGAGATTGCAGGTTTATGTTTCTGAATCAGTTTTGATAAATGTTTTATTGGTGTAAGTAGTCAATATGTGGCATATGAGTTCTCATGGAGGAAAAAAAACATCAGTTTGTTCTTTATGGTCTCTTCTGCCATCTTGTGGAAACAGCAATGATTCAATTCCTCCTGCACCCATGGCTCCAGTACAAAGGGGTTTGTAGTTTTATATATTTAACCAGACAGTGTGCAGGAGGTTGATACTTTATTTATCCACACCTTACTGTAATGTCCTATTAATTTACAAATTGGGACGATAGCCATTAAAAATAAAGCTGCTGTTAATACAAAAAAATGTTAGCTCATAGACTGTATAAGAGTAAGAAGCGCGAATGTTGTTTCCCTTGATTTGTCCCTCTTCGGCTACCGTCGTCGGCCACCTGATCATACGTCACAGTTGTTCCTGTTTGTTAGCTGTCTGTTAGCGGTAAAAGCTAGAGCAACAATCGCTTCTTTTATAACTCATTTATTTGAATTAAACCGCAAGAATGGAGATCGGGACAGAGATAAGCAAGAAAATAAGAGTGAGTAACATCGTGTGCTCATTATGACGTATGAAACCGGAGCCGAGGCCTGGTTGAGATTTGAGTACCATATGCGGATGCTAGCTACTGTTAGCATGCTAGCGTACCATCATTTAACTGTCCTGTGTGCTGTGTTTCAGGCGGCTATCAAGGGCAAGCTTCAGGAGCTCGGTGCATATATTGGTAAGTGAATGGGATGCACGCCGGGACAGCTGCTTGATGCTCCAATCAAACATTACATTCAGTCATTTGTGTGTGTTTTTAACTTCTTTTACTGATTTTAGATGAAGAGCTCCCTGACTATATTATGGTGATGGTTGCAAACAAGAAGACCTCTCAACAGATGGCCGATGATCTCTCCCTTTTTCTTGGAAACAACACTTTGAAATTCACAGTGTGGTACGATGAAAGCAGACCTGTTTAATTTAAAATCCACTGTGTTTGTCTTGTAACATGGGAAGGGATCATGAACCTTCACCCTTAACACTTTTCAGGTATTCATCTCAACACTATTACCTGTTCTAGTCTTAACATTGTTTTTGTTTTTTTTGGATTCTAGGCTACAAGGTGTCCTTGAGAAGTTGAGATCTGTTGCAGTCGGTGAGTCAGACTACGTTGAATGCATGCAACCAGCTGAAGAGAAAGCTGTTTTATACCTACTGATTGCACCTAGATTGTAGTTTTAGCAACTCGCACAACGCTCATGTTTTCTTCCTCCGCTTGCCTACATGGTTGTTGCAGAGCCTGCATCCCTAAGTGCACATCCGCTGCAGTCTGACGGCGGCACTGTGGCTGGGAAAAACAGGTCATCTGTAAGTGAGGACAGCAGGGCAGAGGAGCTGAAGGTGCTGACGGTGTCCAGCTCACGCTCCGATAGGACTGAAGCACGCGTGTCCAGTTCCGCTCATGAAAGCAGGTGCTTAATGGAAATCTAGAATTCTCTTTTTGTCCCCATGTGCTGTCATTCAATGTTTCCAGTTCATTTTTCTTAAACAGCACACAGGACGGACCTTGCAAATGTACAAACTTGTATGCCTCTGTCTTTCATCAGGAGAGGCAGCTCGGAGAAGAGTTCCTCTCGACTTACCTCCACTGTTAAGCCCCTCATGGAGCTGCTCCCCTTAGACGCCGTTATTGACATCAAGCCAGAGATGGATGATGACCTCATCGCCGAGGATCCTGTAGAAATTGGAACCAACCATGGTCGAACACGCGGTGCAGCTAGTAGACCCACAGCAGAAATCTACAGACCGGGTCAGAGCAAGTATACATCATTAAGCTCTGCTGAATCGTTTCGACCATCAGAAGGATCCTCTCACTCCAGGCAGCAGGACAGCAGGAGCAGCAGAACCTCCAGAACCGGATCCAGCAGGGTACTGTGATCTGATGAATGTGTCCTAACTGTGGACATAGTGCCAAATGGGTATAGTTGAGGACCCGTAATGATAATAATCTTTGTCTTTGCTCAGCAGGAGGAGTTGTCACGGAAGCGTAAGGCGCCGGTAGCGAGTTCAGTGGTGCGAGTGAACCGAGCAGCAGCAGCAGCAGCAGCAGAAGAAGAAGAAGACAGCGATGACGTGGAAGAGGAGGATACAGGCTACGGAGGCAGAGGCCTTTCCAGTAGAGTGTCCCTCCCCTCCAAACCAGAACGCAAGTCAGTGTAATGTATACATTATTGAATGAAAGGACCTGCAAGGATTGTAATTCAGTGTTAATAACCAAAATGATGTAGCAAATGTGATTTGTCCAAAGTATTCGAGTTCAGACAACAGACCACATTTCTTAAAAGGAACAACAAAAGACATCCAGCACTGACTGATCTTTTAAATAATCAGACAGCTGAAAGACTTTGTTAACTTTAACATTACTCCGGTGTCTATTGTTTCAGGCCTACTCTCCCTCCAGCCAAGCAAGCCAACAGGAATCTGATACTGAAGGCCATCTCTGAAGCTCAAGACTCCATTACCAAAACTACCGCCTACCCCACAGGTATGTTTAATGAGTTGCCATGAAAATGTTGTTAATTAGGTGCAGTCTGTGCATCTTAGTAGTTGCCGTTATCCCTTACATTGACCTTTTTAACCCCAGTACCACAGAGGAAGACTGTTCCTGTTGCACCTCGTACCCGTACGGCCAGCACTGATGAGATGACTGCAGCCATCCAGCTGGTCCAGGAGCACCTCCACAGCCTGACCCCCAGGGTTCAGACCTACACCTCTGCAGAGCTACCTCCTTCCAGAACTGGTATGTGAAGAGAAGAGCTGGTGTAGCATATGGTGTGCGTTTAGCTGAGTACTGCTTAAACAATATTCCACCCAAAGCCAGAATCACAGAGCGCTAAACTAATAAATAAATGTTAAAAAATCCAATTGTACTCCACTGATGACACAACTGATGTTTTCCTCCCAGCTCCAGTGAGATCTTTAGCTTCTCGCCTTCAGCTGGATTTAGCAGAGAGCAGTGATAGAGGAGAGCAGAGTGACTATGGTGAGTCTATTTTGCGTGCCGTTCGTCTTTCGGAAAGTGCTACAATAAAAAGTTCCTCTCACACGTTCCTTTTTTTTCTACTGGGAACATTTAAAACTAGTGACTAACTATAAATATCCCCGTAGATGCCTAATGGATAGTCTTTAGTAATGCATTACACTGATATGTCTGCGTTTGTGATTTTCTTTTTTTTTTCTAGTTGTTGAGGTCACTGAAGGCGGTGATGCAAAGCCATTTGATACCCGCTCCTTCATAGTGAGCCGACCACAGCTGGGAGAGACTTCAACCAGAAGCCAGCTCCGTCCTCAGGTCAAAGGGGAAGTCCCGTCTGCTATACCACGCACTGTCCAGGCCAGGTACACACATACACACACACACACACACACACACACACTGACTACAATGTTATAGGAGTATATTCTCAGCTCTTTTCATTTATACATTTCTATTTTCTACCAGTAAGGAGAGGGGAGACAGCCCCAAGTTCATAGTGACGTTAGATGGGGTACCGAGCCCGCTGGGGAATATCGCAGACTGTGAGATGGAGCTGGAGGAAGTGAGACCGCCCTCAAAGGTCACCGAGGCGACCGTCCCCGTCAACAGGGGTGCCAAAGTCAGCATCCTTCACAGACTTCAAAGACTCGCATCATCAGAAGGTGTGTGTGGTGTTGTCACAGTAAATCTTTACTGCACTAATGATAACTTACTTTCTTTTTAGAACACGTATCTAACACGGTTACAAAGGGCTTCAGTAAAGGTTTTACATTCTGTCATCTTTTGACAGATGATATGATGGAGGTTGAGATGGCGGAAGAGGGCGGTGTGTCTTTAAAGAAACGGAAGGTGACGGAGCGCTGCAAGTTCTGGCCGGTCTGTAAAAGCGGAGACGATTGTTTGTACCATCACCCTACAACACAGTGCAAGTGAGTATTTCTGGTCATAAACTGAAGAAACAGTAATAGAGTTTTTTTTTTTTTTATGGCTCAACACTCACAAAATCATTTTTCATGATTTCTATTTGTTTCTCTAAAGGACTTTTCCCACTTGCAAGTTTGGGGATAAATGCCTTTTTGTGCATCCTAATTGTAAGTACGACGCCAGGTGCTCCAAGCCAGACTGTCCCTTCACTCATGTCAGCCGAAGAAGCACATCTGCTCCTCCGCCCAGGCCAGGTACTCTCTCATTACATCTGTGATTCAGCACAAACTGTACGGACTACTGTGATACAATATTAAGAGTATTTAGATTCACGGAATCAACGTTGAATCTTCACTTCTATCTTGAACTCTTTGTGTTTACAGCAGTGCAGCCAGTGCAATCCACTAGCGTGTGCCGCTTCTTCCCTGAGTGCAAGAAGATGGATTGTCCATTTTATCATCCCAAGGTAAACCATTATAAGGTGTGGATGTGGAGCTCTGATCTGTCATGGTAATTTGAATAAATGTAGGATTTGGTTTTATATGATAGCTGCAATTGTATTTTGCGCTCATGCCTCCGGTCAAGACATTTTGCTCAAACCCTAAGGTGCAGTCTGATTTTTCTAAGTTTTGTTCCTCTCATCTACAGCCTTGTCGCTTCGCGGCACAGTGTAAGCGATCTGGATGTACCTTCTACCACCCGACCACAGCTGTGCCTCCGAGACACGCCCTGAAGTGGACAAAAACGCAGACCAGGTGAGCAGATAGGGATTGCTAAATTCCATATGGTTGAAATGTTTAGCTTGTTGTTAACAGCATTAAATAATGCACGAGGGGATTTCACCCAATAAAACATTTTTTTAAAAGCCATGATTTAAGTAATTTTATCATCTATATCAGACCTTTTGCATCTACTAATTGCTGTCTGTTTGTCTCTCTCTCTCTCTCTCTCTCACAGCTAATAAAGTCCAGGGAGTCTTGACAGAAGTCTGATGACGGTTTACATTTGAAGCTATGGAGGATATTTGCCATCTGTGTCTATTGATTTTCATTATTTTCCTTCTAAAAACTGTTCATTTTAATGTCTTGTTTGGGTTGATTTTTAAAAGAATTGTTTTGTAAGAGTAAAATGTTTTTGCTCTCTCAGAATATTAAATACTCTACAGTGAACTTTACACTTGTGTAATCTTGTCCTTTTATCTTATGATATTGGTATTTGTTTACCACTGATGATCTTCTTTGAAATGTTATAAAGTAGTTACCAAGTCAGGATCGTTGTTGGCTTTTTTGCTTTCTACTCAAAGGATAAGATCAGGTACAAGTCGCATAGGGTAAAGCAGAGAACATGGAACCAAATATTACAATTTCCAGGTAAAGCACAAAAAAAAAAAAAAAAAAAAAAAAAAAAAAAAAAAACGTGGAACTTATTTTCAAGCTGAAAGATTTGATTCACAATTAACATTTAAAAAATAAGTAATTCCTTCATGGTAAACCATGAGATGCAGAAACACACTGATGAAACATTTTCTATTAATATAATGTATGATTGACTGCCTTTATGAAGTCTAGATTTGTGTCCATTCAGATATAATAAGAAGAAGAAGATGGAGGAAGTGGAATAAATAAATATTTTTAGCAATATTCTGAGGGGATAAGAAGAGGTTTGTTAGTCCAAGTTTTTTTTCTACAATGTTTTCTACGTGATTATTGAACAGAGTTGAAGCAGCAAAAATACATTGGTGTAAACTAACATTTAAAAGAAATGATAAACAGTTATGTTGAAATGAAAACTCCAGCTGTGTATTCTGTACAAGGCAGACTGGACAGATAGTTTTGTAGGTTAACTGTAAATGCAAATCATTACATTATATACAGATTAAGATAAAACTCTTATGAGACCTTATCAGTAAACCATGTGATTCAAACAGGCATAATAAGCACATTATCGTCTGGTTATCTGTGATGCTTTACGGCTTTATCAGCCTTCATCTCTGCTGCTGCAGTTTGTATATCCAGCCACCAGAGGCCGCTGCAGCGTGCTGCGTGATGACGTCACATTAGTCAAACTCAAAAGCCCATTGAACGCCTTCATTCCTCGCCGGGCGCGGTGGCGTGCGCCTGTAATCCCAGTTGCTGGGAGGCTGAGTCTGGCGGACCGTTTGAGCTCAGGAGCTCTGAGCTGCAGTGGACTATGCCGATCGGGTGTCCGCACTAAGTTCGGTATCGATATGGTGCTCCTAGGGGAGCCCGGGACCACCAGGTCGTCTAAGGAGGGGTGCACCGGCCCAGGTCGGAAACGGAGCAGGTCAAAGCCCCCGTGCCGCTCAGTAGTGGGATCGCGCCTGTGAATAGACACTGTAGTGCAGCCTGAGTAATACAGCGGAACCCAGTCTTTTTCTCTCCTTTTCACACTTCTGCTTCTACACAGACACTCAAACATTATATATTTACATCACACGGCGGCTTTCTCTTTGTTTCTTTATCTTCTCATTCACATGAAAAACCCTCACAGACCAGCTGTTCTGAGTGTTCAACACTGCCTCCACCTGGAGGACACCTGCAACTACATCACCCACACTGAATCCTTCTCATGAGGTAGGTGACGCTAACAAAGTACTAGAGAAAGATTTTAATCAAACTGTGAATTGAAATATGCTGTGGTCGAAAACACACTGAGTTCCACTGAACAGAGACAGAGATGTGGTCTTTAATAATCAGAATGAAATATCAGGTGTTAGTTTCCAGAAACTGGTGCTTTCAGAAATTTGATCTTAATCTATGACTTTAGGATTTGTCTTCCCACAGGGCAATCTTTTTTTTTGTGACAAAGTTACAGATTATAAAATGGATCATTAGTGTACCAAAAATGCAGCTGACAAGGAAGTCTCTGGACTAACTCGAACATTAGAAATGTTCCTGTCGTAAATCACTTTAAAACAAAAGAACAACCTAAAGTAACCCTAACCACTAAGGGCGGAAATTTGCTGCTCAACAAAGAGACATATTCTTTTGACAAACATGTGACATTGTGGTTGACCAAAGTCAGTGGCAATGTATGGCCATTATTACAACATTAGTTTGCAAAGTAACCAAACTATTTATCCGTAATTTGGTTAAAGTAACTTCATGTCAGCATAATACTTTTACTTTTTACAGACTGGACTTACTACTAACCCATAAATGACCTTTGCTTGGAAGTGAATACTGTGTTCAGTATTGATTAAACTCACAACGTGTGGGCTACCAGTGTTATATTTACGGTCATCGGCGTCTACATGATTCTTCACTTTCCCTCAATAATTTGGTGCTTATTAGAAACCCTCCCACAGTCATTTCCAAAGAAGAGAGGCCACAAATGAGGGCATCTTAGTTTACTATCTAAATAAATGGCCCTTCAGGGGTTTTTCCAAGTAAGCAGGGCCTGAAGAAGAAAGGAGACGGCTGTTGACAGCAGTTGCTAATGTTAATTTAAACGGTACTTATGAGCCATCACCTCTAATACATTTTATTCAGGATTGATGTCGTGTGAAGGAGCGTGTCGGGCTGATAAGCTGCTATCAAGCCTGTTTTTGTGAGGTCTCCCTGCCTCTAAGGGCTCGATTGAGCTCCTGATTTTAAAAAAGGGACAAAAAGCTCTCTTTGTTTTAATAATCTCCAGATGGAATATCTCACAAATGTAACTACAGGTCACTGAAAAACGTCATAATTCAAATAATTTTTTTTTTTTAAAGCATTGTTCTTTACATATTTTGAAATGATCTCAACATTTATGAGATTTTACGGTTTATTAAATGTAGATTCTGAGGAGCTCAAGACTTGTCAGGTCCTTTGCACCTTATGTTAAGCCAAAACCATAGACTTGTTTAGTTTTTCTATATTTGTACATTATTGTCTCTGTGCCCTTTTTTAAGCAGAATTTGACTAATCAGCTTATCTCCCTCTTTCTTTTCTTTTTTACAGTCTCAACTCTTTTGGACAGCGTTAAATGCCAAAGCATTCGAAATGTCTGGCCGTGCCCGAGCTCTTCAAAATTCCTGTGATGGTGGAACATGTTTTTGTGTGGGAGGGCTGTTCTGCCAAGCAAAGCTGTTTTGGTCCTGATTATTTTTTTTATTTATTTATTTTTTTTGCTCACAAGAAAAAATCTTGTCCTTGCATCACCAAATGCTACCTCGTGATGGGGGTAAACAAGAAAACAATACGAGAGACCACATATGCAGCTTTGCATGACTTTTTAACGGCGATGCAACAACATCACCGTGTTCAACGTTCAGCGAATATCTAACCTCCAGTAACTGTGAATTTTCTGGAAGATTCCCCACACGTCTGCACTAATACACAGAGACATTTAGAGTGAAAGATAATCAGGGAACTCTGTGTGGGGTTTTGGGGCGCCCCGAGGCCTCCTCACTGCCTCCTCACTGCCTCACCTTACTGCAGCTGGCGCGTGGCGAGCAAAAGAAGCGTGGTGCACTTCTGGAAATAACCATGAAGTGTGTGTAAATATTCACAACTCAGTCATCCATGTGGAGTTTTAGGATGTGCTGTCCCTTGAGGATTTGGTCGAAACGATATGTGGCTGCTTAAAAAAAAAAAAAAAAAAAAAAAAAAAAGAAAGAGGAAGAGGGAATGCCCATGATGTCTAACACACTTAATCACACGTGATAAAAGGGTTAAACCTAGGTTAATATCTGGTCTGTGAGGAGAATGTTTGTTTATTTTTTTATTTTTTTTATCTGCTTCTAACAAACATTAAGTTCTACATACATTGTTTTTACATAGTCAACTAGTTAAGTCTTTTAAATATGTCTCTGAAACTGGTATTAACCACCCCAAATGTACTTTAATAGTTACTTAACCCCCCCAATATGTTATTTTTCTGGAGTTTACCAGATTACCTTATGTGCTTTAACTTTCCATCAGACACGTGACTTCCAGTCTAATGCAACTTACCCAGATTCTTACCAGAAGCCACATCAGATATAGCTAATTAGGCAGACAGATAGTCTCACAGTGTGTGTGTGTCAGAGAGCGAGAGAGAGAGAGAGAGAGCGAGAGAGAGCGAGAGAGGGGAGAGAGAGAGATAAAGGAAGAGAGCGCGAGCGAGAGAGTGAAAGAGAAGGAGGAGTGACAGAAAGGGAAAGAAAAGAGGGAAGAAAGAGACTCATTAAGCCAAGTTCTTCTCAGCTTTCGTTCTGCTGCAAAGACTCTCTCTCTTTCTCTCTTTTTTTTCTCTCTCTCACACACACACACACACACACACAAAACACACACTAAAAAATACAAAGCAGAAGTGGACAAAGACACACGGTTTCAGTCGCCGCGGTTGGCTATGGCTCAGGGCTCTGACAGCAATGACACAAGTTACAAGTCCCCATCACCTGGAAGCAGGCCGGTAAGTGTGCTCCTCCACGTACTCTATCAGTAATCTACACATGTTAACTTGTTTACGTACTATTTACACTTAACATCCGTAGAGTAGAATACAAATCCTGTGAGTTAAACGCTATGTATTTCTTCTTTAATGTGTGATTGGATGCAGTGTGTGGTGCATATTTAGTGGGCAGCAACACAGCCTTTTTCAAAGAGCCACTAGTTCTGTCTTCGTCGGCTCTTTTCACAGCTTCTCAGAAGTGTTTCACATGCACACATGGGCTGCAAGCATGACTCGCCTCAAGTGTAGGCTTTTTTTTTTCGTGAATTGCTAAAATGTATCACCCGTCCAAGTTGTGGGAATCCTTTGTTTTAGCAAGTCCCTCAAAGTGTGAACGATTGGAGAGCTGTCAGGAACAGGCAGCGTGTTAAACACTGTATTATTGCTGTACCTTTCTCCACACGTGATGCTAGTTACACATGTGCCAGTCTCTTTGCACATTGCTGCTCATTCTCTTGCTCTAGCATTGTGGAAATGAATCATTTAGTTTATCACCTGCAGCATCAGTTTTTTGGAGGTTTTCAGCAATGCTTTAACGGACAATTCAGAAGACGTTAGATAGTGAATTTGGTATCTCTTTGATGTACAACTGACTCAGCATTTGGAAATGGATTAGTTATTACGATACCAAGAAAATCGAGTGTTCAGGACACGAAACAGGGTGTGCGTTAGACCTAACCGATGACTCAGCCTCTCCCCTTCACATTAGGTGTAAAAGTTAAGCCCATCTTTTATCAAACTGTCATTAAAACAGACAACGCCTCCATTTCAAACACAAACCCCCAACCAAGCAACAGCCAGTGACATGATCAGTGTGATCTTCGCTTTCTCAGGTCCAGGAAACCTCTCTCTCTCTCCTTCTCTCTCTCTCTCAGTTTGCCATTTGATGTTTATGTCACCGCACACAAAATTAACTGTCGACATGTGTGTTTTCTTTTTAAATCAGAGCTCCTCGGATGATGCAAAGAAGGTGATGCGGAGAGAGAAGAACCGGATCGCTGCTCAGAAGAGCAGGATGAGGCAAACTCAGAAAGCTGACAGCCTGCACTTGGTGAGACATCTTCTCTCTGCGATATGAAACATACTCATACTCATACTCAAAAAGCAAATTGAACACTGACTTCTACTTCTTGCCACAGAGCAAAAGCACAGAATACATTATGTTGTGTCAGTGTAAAATGACTGTTCTATGATAAAGTATCGCACGCTTTTATTGTACTGCAATGCACATTACACACTGAAGGTTTAGCCGAATGTATCCTTCATACATACTGTACAGAGTAGTGATGTTTGTGCAGCCTTAAGGCTTTACTGCCAACTGATCAATTGATCAACAGCCTCTGGGAATGACTTCTGTACTATATTTACGAAAACGCTACCTGACCATGTGGCGATGTGTCATGGCTTCTGTTGGGCTGCCCACTTGGACGCTGCTCTGTGTGTTTGCAGGAGCTTAAGGAATAAATTAGCACGTGTGGGCAATCACTCCCTTTTTGCAGCAGAATCCAGCGTCAGAGATCGCAGCGCTGAATATGATAACAGGAGGGTGTATCGGGCCGGCGACTTTGTTTGTTGCCCCCATTATTCTTTTTTTAATGCAGCTCATTTTGATTATGATAGCCGTACGCCCCGTGTCCTTTTCAGCTTTCACTTGTTTGATTATCACAAGATTGGTCTTTTATTAAGCTGAAACGTCATACCTATGTGTGCAGCAGGTCTACGAACACAGCTAATGATGCAATTATCTTATGGGTCCTTCATAACCTTCACTAGCTCTGCATGCTGACTACATATCTACTATCTCAGTGACTTCCTGGATCAAGTTCAAGCCGGTTTGATTTGTGTCGTTACTGTACTCTGTCACCATGATGTTTTCAGAGCAGCTGTTTCTGTGAACTCGATCCGATAAACGTAAGAGATGTTGACCTTCTACACTAGTAGATACAGATATTTGAATACATTAGAAACCCCATGTGAAGTGTAAAACATCAATCTCTTTAAAGCCTGTCAGTCACAGAGAGCACAGGGGGGACCACAGAACATACTCTGTGGTTTTTTCTCTCATCGTCTCACTAGATAAACAGGAAGGCGAATTTTCCCTCACTATGACACCGTGGCTTATTTCCTGTTTCTTCAGTAGTATTTTTTTTCTTCTGTGTAAATTGTATATCGTGGGCAGGAGGGGAGAAAAAGGCAGTCACTTCTTGTAAAGCGCCGATATCAGTGGGCTGTATTTGGCTAAGTGACGCAAGTACATGGGGTTTGCCCAGAGGTGCTGTGACAGTAAGGACCCACAGCTCTGTTATGATCTTTCGGCCATGGTGCGATGACCTTTTCATTAACCGAGTGGAAGGTTTTCACCTCTGCTGTTCCCACACCAAATTTTTTTTTTTTTCTCGCATACACAGTTTGATCTACTTTTTTTTATCGCCATGATAGCATGTTTTGGAAAATGTACTTTCATCATCTAACTTTGAAGATTGTGGTGTTTAGTGTGCCACAGGCAGTTTCTGTGTGAATCAGTATTCATAGGGTTGATTTTGAAGGAAAATGCCAAGGATAATTCAAGTACACCTCTGCACAGCAGCCATTTGTACATGCTATGACAAATGGCTGCTGTGAAAAGGGCCTTAGGGTAAACAAATATATATATTTTAGCCTTTTAGCATTTAAAAGTACATTTTAGCCCATTTTACTGCCAACTATTTTCAAAAGACTACAACACTTTTATTTAATCTTGAAAAACATTTTTCCTAGCATGATCAGTCTTCGATTAGTATGTGTGAAAAATATAAAAAAAATGCTTGTGATAGACTGTCCCTCATAATGAACATCATGTCAACAGTACAATGGTGCTTTGACTCAAGGACTAAAGCCAGTATGCTAACATACTTACAAAGGCAATGCCAAGATGCTAATGCTTATCATTCATCGTTTTTAAAAGTTCACCAGCATGATCACGTTTGCTAGTGAACACAAAGTACAGCTGAAGCTGATTGGAAAGGCATCTGTTATACAAATTCAAACTTTGGCCAGATGATGAAAAGTCAGATGATGAACAAAGTAAATATAGGTTATGCAAAAGGGGAGTGTGTACCAAATTTACTGGCACACCATGCTGAAGTTACTGTGGAGAATAGAGGAGACAGACAGACAGATAGACATTGACACCCATTCAGTAAATGCATTTAAATTGATTAATATGTTCAGGGGTATAATATACTTATGGTTAAAACACTAAAATGTGCAAGAAATATACTTGTATGGAAACATGATGTAACACTGCTTTTATGTCATTCACGCACTCAACCTCACAGTTAAACCCCTTGTATCACTAATAAACAAACATTGTGTCCCTCTGTGTTTTGCAGGAGAGTGAAAACCTGGAGAAGGAGAACGCTGCCCTGAGGAAGGAGGTGAAGCAGCTGACGGAGGAGGCCAAGTATCTGTCCTCTGTGCTGAGCAGCCACGAACCTCTGTGCACCGGCCTGGCCCCTCAGACCCCCGACCTCATCTACCCTCCTCATCACGGCAGCTACCACCACCAGCACATCACCGTGCCACACTACCAGCACTGACCTGACCGAGGACCTGCTGCAAAATGATGACTGACCTCAATGGAGAGAGAGACTGACTGGAAATGTGTCTAGAAATGTTAATCATTGTTCTAAAACATGAACATTAACATGACCAGGCCAGTATGTCTGCCAAACAATGACAGTACGGACCCCAAGCTGTAACAAGCAGTGTTCAAAACTATTTATTTTTGCTTGTGCTCATCTCTTTGCTTTCACCTGATTATTATTATTATCAGTTATCT